>NW_017306868.1:419317-459320 GCF_000935625.1 Nanorana parkeri | reverse complement strand
CTGTATAAACATTCTTGTGCCACAGATCAGGCAGGCACAACGGGTGGGAGGGGGCGTGGTGGCTCCATTCATGTCAATGGCGCTGCAGACATGCCTCCCACCCACACTGGAACATGTGGTACCTCAATGCACTGCGTACCAGTGCGGTGTGATCGCAAAAAATCAGGCATGCACTATTTTTTGTGCTATTGCACTGCACTAGAACACAGTGAGGGGAATTTATCAAACTGGAGCAGCCGTGCATGGCAACCAATCGGCACCTCTCACTCATTTTCAAATGTCTGCAGCTGCAGATCGGCTGAGAGAGGAGACTCTGTATGCGGTGGCAGCGGTGGCTGGATCTGCCGGCAGCGACCCCACCTTATGCGGCGCCCGTGACGGGCCCCCTGAAGGCCGCGGGCCCTCGGGCAGTGCCCGACGGACCGAATGGTCAGTCCGCCCCTGGGGATAATATACTGTAGGCAATGAATGAAGAAACAAAACGTGAAATATTGAGAAACCAGATCTAGTGCAATTATTACTGTTGAGGAAATGTCTTCTGCTTCCACAAAGTGATACCTTGGTTATAGATTATATGCCTTTTACCCAGCAGTAAAAGTGGGCTGTTTATTCAGGTTTGTAAGAAGTTGTTTTCGATTGGTGAGATTTCAGTTTTGTTTAAGTTGATCAACAAAGATGAATACATTGTGTTTTAAAAAAAAATTCAAAAATGTTTTTTCGCCCCTTTCTGGTTCCACTAAAGTACATCATGGAATGATTACAAGGTTTAAAGATGAGGCTTAAACCAGAGAGGCATTCTTGGTGAGAAAGTATTGGTGTTATTTCTGTTCATTGAGAGTGAAATGTATCATGCTATAACTCTAACATCTATAAGCTTTGTTTTTTGTTAAACTGGGGCCGTTTTTACAAAAGGTTTTCAAGGCCCTCATATGATGCTTGGCCATATTTCTTAAGAAGGATTTAACTAGTCATTATCGTTATCATGATAATTGGCAGCTAATTAGCAGAAAAAGAAAATGTGGTGCCACAAGGCCACCTTATGGTTATTGGGCTTTGCACTTATTCTCTGTTAACATGTGGGCACTTTATTGTTCCAGAGAAAAGAGGATACCATTGATTCCAACGTTAAGAAATATTTTTGGGCATGTGAATAAGGGCTGACCAAAACACGTATAAAGTCTTAGGAAGATGTAAGTTGCACATGCTATTTAATTTACCGAAAAAGAATAGTCAAAACATAGTATGTTGAACTTTGCAGATCTCTGAGAAGAATATTCATTATTTTCAATACAATTGTACGAGCAAGCAGATAAACATTAAAGTGAAATTGAATTAAAATTGTCATATGCATGTGCATTAACCAACCTGTATATACCCCTTCGTTACCTGGCCATGCAGCACTATACCCAAATGAATTTTATATAATTTTTTGAGACCGATATAGCGTTCTTTTGATGTTATTTAATAACCACTGGGTTTGTATTCTATATATAGGGAAAAAAAGACTGGTTCCCTTACTTTCTGTCTAAAAACATAGCAATTAAAAATGCCAGAACAAACTTACACCCCAAAAGTGACCAGTAGTAGACAACACAAGGTGATTTTTGGAAATTAAGAAACATGCTGGTATTGAGGAGGTTAAAACATAAAACTTGGTAATGGTGCACAAGATATAGTGCTTCATTAATGTATACGACATACACAAAAAGAGGGGGAGGTGAATGTGTTAATACAGTGGACTGGTGGAGATGAGTAGGTTAATGTGCAGGATAGGAGTGGTGAAGGTGTTAATACACAGGATTGGATTGGAACTAGATGGGGGTGACGTTCTCACCAAAGGTCTACTGGATTATATTGGTGTAACAGCCCCCTGAAGTATCTTGATAGTGTGATATCCAGAGTGGGAATTTGTTCTTTCAGGGGGTCTTGTTTGTCAGTGTGGGGATATAATAGTCAAATGGACTCTTCACACAAGAAGAGAGTTCCATTACAGTGAGAGAATTAGACACCTTCTATTATCAAATATCTGCCTTCTGGATCTTTGATTTCTGTAGTGCATGAGGAACTAACAGAACATCTGAAGGCTATGAGCACAGCTAGTTGTTCTGGGGTGGCATTTGCTGAGGAAAAGTATAAACTGAGGTTTTGGAAAAATTTGTTTCTTGTATGCAAACAATGTCCACATGAGCTGTTTTCAAATCGCTTTGTCATGTTTGTATGACTGGTTTATACCTTGAACTTTGAGAAAAGCAATCATTACCAGCATTTTGGATTGGTTTATTGTGAAGGTTTAGCAGCCAGGTTCATGCTACTAAATACTAAATAGGGGGTCTGTTTATAACCAATTTGCATAGACATTTGTCCTAGGAATTCTCATGAATGTTCATTCTGTGCAAATAGATGCAAAAACTAACTTTTTTAGATATATTTTCTTTTCAGGTCGAATGTATGTGTTGTAATATTGCATTATGACCATCAGATGGAGCTAAAGAGCATAGGAAGTTACTTATTTCCTATGCTTCTCAGCTACATCTCTTGTTATAAAAAACATTTTAGAATGCTGTTATACATGTGTTAAGCTGTAAGACCTTTAGACGTGCACCCCTCTCCTGACTCAGAGCTGTCATCAACATTTATCTCTGTGAAACACAGAGGTTCCTACAAGATGTGCAGACCTGTGTTATCAGTTACCATGTACTACAGAAACCCAGGTTTTTCATAAAGATGAATTAAGACAGCTACTGACACCTGTCAATGTTAGTGTAGAAGCGTGGGCATGGATATATTGGATCATGTAGGGGCAGGGAAGTTCTTAGGGACTCCTGTAAAGAGATCTTTGCACCTGAGTTACTATCTCCACCCACTTGCAGCAGCCATTGCAAGAAGGTCTCCCCCATTACATTTTGTACATACGACCTTACTGCTAAGCTATATAAAAAGGTCAGTGGATGATTTAAGTGTCCAGCGTACATCCACAACAAAAACATCAGTTTTAGTCAGACTGACCCTGTAAGTGCCTTTAGACACATAAAATAACTGCTTCCTGAATACAGTGGATACTGCAGTTAACAAACCAGGGCTGCATTTTGTCTCAGGGCAACAAATAAATTCTGACAGAGAATTGTAAGTAACACTAAATGAAGCCACATACAATAAAGTGATTCAGTTAGCTAAAGTAGACAAATAACTGGAGGATCCCAATAGAATGAAGTTATGGTAAGAAAAAAATAAAAAAAAAAGTAATTCCAATTGGAATAATCACTAGTATGAAATAATAAAATTAGAATAAGGAAAGAAATGTGCACTCTTTTATAAGACATAGAACATATGGACCTTTGCTGCTGTCTGCCTGCAGGTGTATTACGAAAGTGATATGTGAATTAATAGCACAGAATTCTGCATCAATGATGTGACATGCCTTTAAAATTCCATAAATTCCTACATTGAAAAGAGTAACTAAGCTATAGCTCAGGTTTTTTTTTTGGGATCCAAATATCCGACCTTTTGCTAGTTATATGTAATTGCTCAGAAATCTTGCTATGTTATTTTTGTTTTTTTAAGGTTATTGCTGCTGGGTTTATTTCCCCTACAATATTACTGAGAAATTCCCAAAGGGGCCTATGTAATAACATGGAAAAAAAAGGACTTTTGCCCTAAGCTTTCTGGTTCTGGGAATGAGTGCCCAACAATAGGCCTATACACTCTTATAGTGGAAAGCCTACAATATATAAGCAAGCCTAAAGGAATTGTATATACTGCCAGGTCCGGTGCATATGATGGCCTTGAGAGCTCTGTGAGTTTGTATTTAGGGAATAAGTAAAAAAAAAGCAGAAAAGTTAGGAGGTATGTAGAGATTCTTCAATTTGTCACCAGTTATACAGTAAGGTGCACACGAAATGTCGCTGCTCTGCAGCTCTGTCCTCCCCACTGGGAGCCAGGTGCCCACTGCTCTCCCCCGCCTGTATCGGCAGAGACAGAGGGGATCAGAGGGTACACAGAGGCAATCCACCTGCTGTCGCCCAGTGGGAAAGAGAGAAAAGTGACAGGTGGAGCGAGGATGCTAAGCGGGGTTGTCAGGATGGAGAGCAGAGCTGTTTTGCGCCTGGCAGAGCTTCAGGATGCCAAGCGGAGGATCAGTAAATGTGTGAAACTGAGCACAAATATGTGAAACTGACAAACAGTACTCTTCCGTGTACTGAGCAAACACCGCAGTGATCAGTACTGATCACTCAGTGTTTGTAAATGACTGAGGACATAGTAAGCTTAATATGTCCCCAGTTATGAATGAACAGAAAGTGCTACATTACTTCCTGTTTATGCGCTTACGTGCTCAGTTTCTGAATATATAGGATCACTCAGTACAGAGGACAGGAAATCCATAACCGGAGAGAGTTTCCTCTTCAGTTTGTGAATGAACAGGAAGCCTCTGTACTGAGTGCTCCTGTTCATTCAGTGCAGGGGCTATAGAAAAAGAGACTGAGGACTCTGTATCCTCAATTTTTCTATTTCAAAAAAGAAATGTCAGGGGTCTGCTTAGACGTCTAATATTTCTGTGATGCACCCCTACAGTAAAGTAAACATTTTTTAAAAAAGCCTGCTGCTGGGTGAAAACACTTAGTGCTGGCAAAACACTAAAAAGATACCAAAGCTGCCTGTTTTTTCTGTTTTTTTTGTTACCGTAGAGTTGGAGTTTCACAGGCACCAGCATCTCCGTCCAGGAAACAGATGCTGACATTGCATAGTGCCTGAACAAAAATGGCTCCATTCTTTTGATAAGAAAAAAAGATAAAGGCATTGTCAGGGCATTATACTATAATCTCTGGTAGAGGTCATACATACTTTTACATTAACACAATACTTTTCATGCATACACTTAAAAGACATCTGTACTACTCTAATCCCCCCCCACACACACTCCTCCTAAAATAACCTGCACGAACACCACTGTCTCAAACGGGGCTCACAGAGGTTATCTGCAATCAGGAATGTGGACCCTCCTGCTACACTGGCAGGGACACCTGGAGAAAATGGTGCAAGAAGTGTAGGCTGACAACTCCCAGAGCTGGAGTACTAACAGGGAACGGAGCTGAATGAGGCAGTGGAAGTCAGGTTAAGCTGGAAGTTCAAGTACTCGGCAGGGTGCTGCTATGCTGAGTAGGTAGCATGGGGTCCCCCAGGGTGGCGAATCTAAGGGCCAGCCGGTGTTCACAAGAGCTCTAGATTTTGCAGATGGACTTGGCTGCATGCTGACCCCAGGTTCACCCAACTCAGCTAGCAGTTGATTAAGACAGTTCAGGATAGGCTGCAGACACAGGTACAAGGAACAAATTAATGTTTAGGGACAGGCTGAAGACTATGATTTCCATGGATGAGCCAAAGGTAGGAGCAGACTGTAGACAAGGATTTCCAAGGACAAGGTGAAGTACAGGGCAGACTGTAGACATGGATTTCCAAGGACAAAGCAAGACTGTAGACAGGGATTTTCAAGGACAAAGCACAGGGCAGAGTGTAGACAGGGATTACCAGGGACAAGCCAAAGGTTGGTACAGCGTCAAGGGATTTAGCTGCAACTGCAAACAGGGGCCTCTACATCTAGCTTAGGAAAGCGTTGCTCTAGCAGCACACCGTGCACTGCAATGGGTTTAAATAGAGTAAGCCAGAGAGAGGAACACAGGATTGACAACCAGCTGACCGCACTGATTGGCTGAGACGCTGCATAAGAAACAGCAGGAGAGGTCGGCCGATGCCTGAAGCTGCCAGACTAGTGCAAGACCAAGTTAGGAACAGAGCACATGCCTGGAGGACTACAAGCAACAACACAGTCCTGCATGCCTGCAGAACCTTGGGTTAGAGATCTGCACATGCTTGTGGAACTATAATCGACAGCTCAGCTGAACTGTGACTACCTCCCACTCCAGCTCCTTACTTACACCTGTAGCAATGCTGTGTCCTGTGCAATGTTTACTCTACCTTTGGGAGGAACCCTCTTTGGCACCTGCACACTGAGCCCTAGTGGAGTTGTGTGAGGCCATACTGGAGCTGCTTCCGGCTCATTGTGCAGGTGCGGCCAGTGCCAGGCAGAAATCCTGCCAAGAGTGGAGTAAATATTGCAGATGATGCAACAAGTTAGAATTTAAGGTGACGTGTGTTAGTGTAGGCTAGTTCAGGATGGGTGGGAGTAGGATAGAAGGGTTTCTTCTAAAAATAGAGTTGACCTTTAACATTTAACATACTGTATACCCAATGCTAGGTAGACTTTAATTGACAGCATAATGAGAAATAAACAATTTCCTATTCACATTACCCGTATTCAAGACCTCTAAAATCAGTGTTAGACTGTGTGCGAAACACACCAGCTCTACAGTTTAGAGTCAAAGCATCTGCCAAGACAATTTGATGCACTGCCTGGGTTCCATAACTATTAGGTTTGCATGGAAAATAAGTCAGCAGCCAAAATGAAACCTGCCAGCATAAAACAAATTGTAGATGTGACATGGATAGATGTGGTGCACTGGGAGGTGGGGAGCTTAGAAGAGGAATGCTGCTTGTAGCCAAGAGACCTTTGCTTCCAAAATCTGTTATGTTGTACTGGAAGCTCTCCCAGCCACACAAATCATGAGCCTCTTGTGACCAATCCACATAGCAGGATGAATGTTCACCTTCCCTAGCTGTATGGTAGTGTTGTTCATCTTCATTCTCACAGTCCTGAATGTTTAGAACCAGTGAAGGGCAGTGTTACAAGATACTGTGTCAGAAAGAGTCCCTCGTGTTTTGTTGTCAGCTCTCCGCATCACCTGCCCCTCTCGCTATCGTCCATCCACAAAATGTCTTGTATTTTTTTCAAAGAATATAATGCACTTTGTGATTGGAGGATGAAAAGGCAGGGATGTGCCATCATATCTCCTCCAATCACAGAATGTCTTGTATTATTTGAAAAAATACAAGACATTTTTGTGTTTTTATGTTATTTTTTTAATCACATCATGTGTGATCAGATTAATGCATGCTTTGATGAAAATAAAAAATGAGTAAAAGAAAATTGGGGGGCCTTTTCTTTTTTTTTTTTGTGTGTTTGTTGTAATTTTGATGCCTTTTATTATTGCTGACATATGTTAGGAAACACAAAAACAGTATTTAAAAAAAAAAACCTCTTTAATGTACTGTCTATTTAAAGTTAAATTATATTTTCACACCTATTGTAACTAACCACAAACTACACCGAAATCAAACTAAAGAACAATTAACGCCTAAAAAAAACAACATTCAACATTCAAAGCATTTTTTTGTATGAGCTAAATCGATTTGGGAACATTCGTTCATCTTTATACTATAGTTGATGGGGTCAAATCGATGACCGCAGTGAAAAAAAAATTTGAAGGAGCATGTTGGAAAAGTTTTGTCAATCAAACGAAATTCTAACAGTGGATGTGGTTTTCGTCCAGGAAACTCCTTTTTGTTTTGAAAGTGAAATCAAAACAAAAATGAAACAAATTTTCATATGACATTTGTCAGGGTCTGATGGCATTATCAAATGCTCCGACAACATTTTTCGTATGAACGTTCGTTCCAAAATCTACCAGTGAATACCGGACTTTAGTCTTTCCTTTGGAATCTAATGCATTCTGCCAAAATGTTACATTTCTCAAAAAGTTATCCAGTTACACCAGTATTTTGTCAATGTGAAATCAGCCGGTTTCCCTAGAAAGTATATTCAAACATTATATTTTATAATGAGGGGAGAACACAGCAAACATAAGACCTCATAAATCTCAAAACAGAAGGTCTAGGAATGTCTAATTTGTTGGCATAATATAATGCAGCACAAATTGCTCATCAACTATTTAAAATATCTCTTTCCACATTAAACCAGGGAGAGACAAACTTAGGATGCTCTATCACTAACTCTAACAAACCAACTAATGCAATAAAGCAACCTATAGCCCCTGTTAACACTTGTGTGGGGGCAACAATGCATACCTGTGTATGTGCTTTTTTGCGTTTCAGCTTCTCTCTTTAGTTTGATCAGTTAAGCTTTGGAAATGAAAGAGAGAAACTGATTGGTTGCCATTGGTTGCTCCAGTTTTGATGAATTCCCCTCATGGTACTTTTTACCCATACATTTTGGTTGCAATTGTGCATCAAGGTGCAGTTAACAATGAATGAACAATGTTATATAATTATGTACTCCTTAAAATCCTCATCTTGAATATGATTTAACACTCAAAGTAAACAAAACACCTTCAGCCAGGTTCTGAAGTGAAGAAATAAAAAAACTTATTTATTGTGGTAACAAAACTTTTACATAAAATGAAATAATATCTAAAAAAGTTGCCCCCCTTCCATATTTGTAAATAAAGACCTTTATATTGTGCAAATGCAATGGTAGCTACTTTGCTGTTAAAATTGTTTGAGCGATCTTTACAGTCATCTTAGGATATCGGTGGTACCCTCATGGTTTTTATATCTTGATTTTTTCATGTGTAATATATCTTAGTAGAACCCATTTACAAAATGTTACTTGAAGCTGTATGTGTTGCCTACAAGAGTAGCAAAATATATTCTTCAAGTCTCCTAAATGCTTCCTAAAAGAAGACTTCACCTTTAGTGAAGTTAATCTTAAAAAAAATTCCCCCACCCCACACCAGCGCAGGCAGCCTAGTCTGATACTTACCGTCGTTACTGTTCCAGTGATTTCTCTTTCACCACAGTTCTGGCCAGCTCCTCTCTATACCGTGCATGTGCACCACATGCTCTATTATGGGTAAGCCATACTGTGAGTGACCGCTGGAGGCCTCCATGAATACGGCCATTCAGGAATGCCAGATATTTTAATGTTCAGAGAAGTGTGTGTTTGTATACTTAAACTTTAACGTCCATTTCCACCTTTGTAAGTGGTGCACATTTTCATGACTCACATTGCAGGCTTTCTTCATTTTTTAGGAACTATGTATTAGGCCTGATTCCTAAAAATTCTGAATTTTCTCTACAGGAAACTCGGTCTGACACCGGGGTCAGATTATAAAGCAGCCTATAAACAGCTGCCCTCCGCCCTGTGATTCTGTGTAACATGATCACTAAACAAAAGCTCTGCCTTTGCACACAATACACAGTCCAGAGGGGGTTGGCCACTATGAATACTAACGAAGGGGGGGGGGGTCGAGAGATCAGAGAGAGCTCAGTTGTGATATACAGAGATTGCTTGCAGAACACAGAAGTGGCCATTCCCATGAAGATATGAAGAGGAAAGCTAACAAAAAACATAAGTTTATGTGTTCATATACAGCAACTGCATGCATATGCCTGCTTCATGTACACTCAGTGTACATTGGTGGCATGTTTTTTTAATAAAAAAAATACCTCTGCAAAAGGTGGAAATGGGCTTTAGCAGCATGTCAAACATAACATATGGCCAGCTTTTTTCCGAGAATCTTTGTCATCACTCCCTGAGTAGTGATAAAAGAAACTGCCTGGGTTGCATTTGCCATAGGTACGGTTTAGTGAATAGAAACCAGCCAGTGTTTTGTTGATTCTGTCCCCAGTTCTCACTGATGCAAAAGCAAATCTTAGAGCTGTGTATAAATTGCCCTGCAGCAGGACAGTAAGAATAGGCCGAAATGTAGAGACACAAGGCACATGTAGGTGTTTTCATACAAGAATTAAGACCCTCCGGTGTAGATGATAAAGTTGTTAAGGATAAAATTGTGTAAAATTGGCAAGTATAATTTTAATCATGGAGAATAGGCCTAACCAGTGTATGCTGAACTTTTTTTTTTTTAATATTCTTTATTTTTCAGTTTTGCATTAATAAACAACATAATAAAACAAAATAGAAAGGCACATAGGAAAACATGGATAGGGGTTGGCGGGGTGACAAAAACATGCGGATACTTGACAGCTTTGTACCGTTCGGTCTTGCGAGTTGGCCACAGTGAGAAAAGTGCATATGAACAAGATTCTGTAATCAAGAATAACTAGGCATTAAGTTCCGGAGTGGAAATGAGGGGGGAGGGGAGGACAAGGGGGGTAGGAAGGGAGGGTGTGGAGAGGGAAAGTTAGGAAGAAGGGGAAGGGTGTACCCCTGGTCTGCGGCCATCCACGAGCGGAGCCCTCACTATTCCAGAGCTCTTCAACGATCAAAAAGATCCGGCATGTACACCTCACTCTCTTGTAAGTATGAGAAGTGTGGAGCTAAAATGCAGGAAGATCATAAAAAACATTCTGCCAGTAAAGACCTCAAATCCCCATGTCATCATGGTGGATGGTGATGCATCCACATGGCCCATGTGGAGTAGTGTTTATCATATCTACCATTATTCGTGGCCAGCCATTCCTCAGAAGCCTGGATGCCCGACACCTGCTCGCTCCACTCCTCCATCGTGGGGACCGCTGTCTTCTTCCAGTAGCGGGGAATCAGTCGCTTGGCCGCGTTTAGGAGATGGGGGAGAAGACTGGAATGGTATCTAGTCACTGATCTAGGTATTGAGTGAAGGAGGAAGGGGGCTGGTGTGAGAGGTAAGTCTATGTCCATGAGTACTTTAATTTCAGCCTGGATTTGTTGCCAAAAAGGTTGGATTGCAGGGCAGTCCCACCAAATATAGAGATGCGTGCCCAACATCCCAAAGTTGCGCCAGCATAGCGGTGACACGGAAGGGTAGATACGGTGCAGGCTGTGGGGGACCCTGTACCACCGGGTGAGGAGCTTATAGTTTGTCTCCTGGACCTTAGAGTCTATGGAGGAAGAGTGAGTATATTTAAGAATATTGGCCAATTCCGCTTCCGAGAACCGTGTCCCCATGTCGCCCTCCCATTCTGCCAGGAAGTGCAGTGGACTCGAAGAGTCCTGTTGTAACAAGAGTTTATAGAGCAGGGAGAGGGACCTGGGGGGCGGCTCTGTTGCGGCACACAGTTCCTCGAATGGAGTGGCAGAGTTAAGGGGCCGCACTCCGGACTCTAGTGAGCGCAGAAAGTGCGAAAGCTGTCTGTGCCTCCAGAAGTCGAACGGATACGACCCCCATTTCTGATGCATCTCCTCAAGGGGCATCAGCGCAGAGCCATTCAGGAATTTAGAGAGGTTCACACGTCCATCTCCCACCCAACCGCCAAGATACGTCAAGCTCTCACCCGGTGGAAACCAGGGGAACCCACCCACCGGGGCCAGGGGGGATATAGCGGGCGCCAGTTGTCTCTGTTTGTTCATGCAGTCCAAGAGCCGCAGTGTGTGGGAGGTGAGCGGGGAGGTAGTGGCGGCCAACCCCCTGAACTCTGGTAGTAACCATGGTGCATGAGCCAGGCAATTTCACTCTCCTCAGAATGGAGAATGCAATTCTGGGCTTATGTTTCCGCCACACAAAGTCTGAAAAAAGACTACGGAGACGGCGGAAAAACATGTGAGGGACCGCTATGGGAAGCATCTGGAAGAGAAAGAGCAGTCTAGGGAGAACTGACATCGTATGCTGAACTTTTAATTATCTTATGGGGATAGTGGGGTGCAGTGAATGTGAGTGATATAATGTGAGTTGCCTTAGGAGCACACTGTTCTTGCACTTATTTTTTTTTCTTTCAAATGATGCAGCAAACAAAAGGCAGCTCCAAAGGCAGACGGTCAGCAACAAGTCAATGCTGCGCTTTGAGCACCCTAAATCTAAAAAAAGGTTCTATCAACTACAAATTCCATTAAGACTCAGCCTTTGGGAGTCATGTCTGTTGGTTGTCAGAGTTTTTTGTGATGCATCATTGGACTTGTAGTACCACAAAAGCTGGAGTGCCAAGGTTACCTACCTCTGATGTAGAGTATAGTTTATTAACACAAATGCGTGGGTTTTCCAGTCTGTAGCTGTAGTACTAAATTTTACGTTGGCTAAGAAAAAAACACTAAAGTGTGTTGAAAAAGCTGTTTGCTTAAGGAACACTGACCTAATCATAAAGAGATTTTGTACTGGAGTGTACAATGGATACTAGAAAACCTAACCCTACTTGGGGTCATGTGATTTTGGAACACTTCTCTACCTCAAGCAATCTTCTTTCTCTACTTTTGTCTCTTCCATAGAGATGAGAGCTCCACCTGGTGGCAAAAGATACAAAATAGAAAAATACTGTATAATATTTTTAAATTTTTTCTTTAATAAACCTGACAAAAATAACAAATGAAAATATATACAAATATATTAGTATTAATTTACCTTTAAGTGGAAAACATTATATATTTTTCTGGTACGCATGTATTTTCAATAATTATTGCAGTCTTTTTGTTTCTTTTTTTATGTAACTTACATATTTTTACATGCTTGTTCTTACATATTTTTGTTATTGTATTTAATATAAATATTTACAAACTGGCAACTGGAAGGATTCAATAATGAATCCACATCAAAGAAATATACATTCCAGCAAAGTATTTCCCTACATTTTTGCCCAACCACTTAGTCATGTTTCCAGCTGGCTCCAACTCTCAGCTAAAGTTCCCTGAAATTCCTGCCTAGTACAAGATCAAAAGGGACAGAGCACATGGTGCCTATGTATGTTGTAAAGTAGCCACCACTCCAAGCTCACTCCCGTGATAGACTGCAATTTCATGTTTAGTTTACTCATTTGTATTCAGATTGAAGTCCATCACGCGAGTGAGTTTGGAGCGTTGGTTACTTTACAACACAAACAGGGACCATGGGGAACAAAAGTAGCCACCCTCTAGAAGGAAGGACAGTGTAGGCACAAATTCAGAGATTTTTGTGAGGCTCTGGAGCCGTGTGATGCACAAAAAAGCTACACTTTTGTTAATAGTTAAGGTATTTGAATGCATTTTTAAGATTTACTACTCAGTTTAGTGTCACTTTACTGTATACCTATGGTATGTTGAACCTTCTAGCTGTGGATTAGTTTTAGTTTAATGGCCAAATGTGTGTTTTGTTGCAGACATCTTTACACAGAAGAATAGAACAAGGCCATGTCAGTGATTTACAGTGAAGTTGCAGGTGATGACAACACCAATGACAGCTTCTGGATGGTGAGTTTAGGACATGATTCTTACTCATTCTTATTCAACTGAAAGTGTTCATATTCCTTGGGTGTCTGGGACCAAAAAGGAATATGGGACTAGATCTCTGGTGTAGTTACACTTAAAATATACTCTTCCCTGCTGCCAGCCACATCTTCAAGTCTCATACTATCCCGTCCCTGTTTCATTGAGATATTGCATACAAACTGTCAAGCCACTTGGCAAAATCTTGGGCAAAAAAGCTGGGCCCGCTGAGCAGTAACTATAAGGAAAGTTTGCAATCCATGCTCCAGTGGCATGCAAATTATTCATTGGAACTAATAGAGGGTTTACACGGATCGGCTTAGAAAATGTTGACAAGTAGCTTTGTGAGCGACTCATGAATATAGGACTTATAGGATGGCTGGTGGCAGTACATTATAATTTTAAGTGAATTAAAGGTGCTGTTACTTAATTATATATATAAACCATCTAAAGTAAAACCAAGCTATTTCAAGTCTTTTAAAATCTTACTCGTTGGACTGTTGATAATGATGATTTTGACAGTCTGGCAAATGGGGTGCAGGGACATATTGAGCAAACCATTGGGGGTCTGTAACCATAAAAAGGTACGAACCCCTGGTCCAGGATCTACTACACAACCAATACAGGGCTGGTATATATAAAAATCATGGGTATGAAAATTAAATGACCAATAAATAATGATTGATTATTATGAAATAAATACACTGTCTACATTTTTATTAAACTGTGTTTTAGAAATAATGAAAATGATTTGATTTTTATTATTATTATTGTTGTTGTTGTTATTTCATTATTTCAAAGCAGGAACTTCTTAAGACAACTAAGGCAGTATCTGTAGACCACTGGTTGTCATCCAATATATCCCATGGAGGATGTCTTATAGGTTCAGGGGTGTCTGTTCACTAAATTAAATTACATCATAACATTCTATTTTTTAAAAACTATTTATAACTACATACAATGAATATCAGTAAATATATTAGTTATATAAAAACATAATGCAGTTTTTAAAAAATGGCCCTAAATTATGTGCAGATGACCTCATATTTGTTCTTCATGCATGGGAATGATGAGTTACCTGTTTTTATTGACCGAAAGACCACACAATTACAACATTTAGCACACAGTGGGTGCCCTTTCCTAGGTCAGAAATATGATACCAAGCTGCGTTAACATTGCTACTGTCTCCCCATTTCCCAGCCTAACAACTACGGCACCACAGTAAAGAGGACGGAAGATGGCTTTAGGCTGTGTGATGACATCATAGCTTGTTTCCAAGACAGAGCCAAAATAGAGAAGCAGTACGCTCTGCAAATGGATGATTGGACACGCAAATGGAAACCACTAATAGACAGCAGTGAGTAGCTGAACTATAAAGGACATGTCACCTTCCTGTTTGATTTGAATTATTTGTAAAATATATTGATAATATTAAAAATAAGTAATGAGTTAAAAGTTCTTACTGGGGTGGTGGTCTAAGAGCATTATTTTTTTATACTTTCTGTCATGAAGTTCTATATATATATATAATCACAGAGTGTACATGCTTGCAGACGTCCTGCTATGGGGCACCAGACTAAATGCTTGGTGTGCCAAGCTGATAGACTGCAGGTGCTGTTACCTTTTATTTTTTTCTGTATTTACTTTTTTATATGAAGACCTCATTCACACAAGGGACGCCCAAGTTGAACAGTAAAACAGCAAAACGTTTTCCTGGCACACTCACAAGCTAGCATGTAAAAAAACCTGTTTCACCACTAGGGTTAAAAACAGAGGTTTGGATACACGTCTTCTGCAGAAAATGTGAAAGCCGAACAGCCGCGCCAAGGCACCTCTTATAGTGCGGTCCTAACTCTAAACTATGAGTCTCCATCTTGGAGCACATGGGTCAGAAGATAGAATTGGGTGCAGGTTTGTCAGGAGGAAGCCCAACCTCCCTTAAAGGCACAGGAACGCACAAGGGATCCCGCACATCCCAATGGCAGCTGAGACCCCCCATGCATCACTGCACCAAATCAGTCAAGCAAAACAAATGACAAACGCAGTCATCAATTCGTTACCAGCTCTACAGCAAGGTGCACACGGAATGGGCTTTAAACAGTAAAACAGCAAAAAGTTTTCCTGGCACACTCACGAGCTAGCATGCAAAAAAACCTGTCTCACCCCTAGGGTTAAAAACAGACGTTTGGATACACGTCTACTGCAGAAAATGTGAAAGCCGCACAGCCTCGCCAAGGCACCTCTTATACTGTGGTCCTAGCTCTAAAGGAGGTGCCTTTAAGGGAGGTTGGGCTTCCTCCTGACAAACCTGCACCCAATTCTATCTTCTGACCCATGTGCTCCAAGATGGAGACTCTCATAGTTTAGAGTTAGGACCGCACTATAAGAGGTGCCTTGGCCCGGGTGTGCGGCTTTCACATTTTCTGCAGAAGACGTGTATCCAAACCTCTGTTTTTAACCCTAGTGGTGAGACAGGTTTTTTTTTTACATGCTAGCTTGTGAGTGTGCCAGGAAAACTTTTTGCTGTTTTACTGTTTAAAGCTCATTCTGTGTGCACCTTGCTGTAGAGCTGGTGACGAATTGATGAGTGCTTTTGTCATTTGTTTTGCTTGCCCAAGTTGAACAGCCGCATCTGTCCAGAACCACCTGTGATTCCTTCTGCAATAATCTGCTGTTGACCTTATAGGTGCTGGAAATGCAAAAGCAGATTACTGACATTCTGATGTTAAATGTCTTTTAATTCAATACGTTTTTATTGGCATAAAAAAACCAGAGCGTAATGCGTCCAATACAGATGTCAGGCGTAGAATAATGGAACATCAGAAGTTATGGTAGCTAATACAGTGTGCATTGGGTGGTTTTGGCATTCAACAGTTACAATCCACCATCGTTTAGGCGTGTGGGCCAGTCCAACTGGACAGACCAGTGCTAGCCAAAGGTAGAGAGAGGCAAAGTAGAAAGATAGAAGGGAAAGAACAGGGGTATAGGGTTAGAGGGGACTATAGTATAGTCTGGGTTAAGAGAGATAAAAAGGGAGGGGTTAAATGTATTTTGAGCTGTAGATGACAGTGTAGTGCATTGTTACTCTCTATGTGCATGCTTATCTATGATACACAGGAAGCTGTTTTTCTATGTATTTGTTTCCTCCACAGTGCTGTATTTAGATGTAATATTCTTCTAAGCAAGTAAAACTTAATTCAGCATTCCTCAAGATCTCAGTGCTTCATCTAAACACATAACCAACAAAAGCCTCATATGAATGAGGCCTAAAGAAAAAAATGGAACAAACTGGTAGGTCAGCTAGTTCATTGGGGATTCTATCTGCTAACCTCAAATTTGCTTGATCTGCTGGGATCTTTGAAACAGGAGAATCAAGTTGTTCTCTAGCTAATAAGTAAAAAATAAATATTCACATTTAAACAATGATAAAGAAAGATTTAAAGATAAACAACCTCTTATAATTTACTGTTGTAAGGTCTACTAAAACACCAGTAGGTATACAAGTACCATTATTTTTTCATTTTTATGTAATTCGTGCTGAAACATATACAGAAACTTAAAATTAGTTCTTGGTACATGTTCTGAAATTTGCAGCTCTCAACATCTTGAGGCATGAGTTACATAGATACCTAACAAAACATTTAGCACAAGCCACTTTGAAGACCTCTTGTCACCAAAAGGCTTTGGGAGTTTTGTAGGCCAAAACTAGAACTAAAAGGAAAATGCAGTTAAATAACTATATGTGCATATTTATTACCTAAAGTGACATTAAACTTGGTTGTTAAATCTTAAAAATGTATTCAAGTCTCTCTTAAGAAAAAAGTATCTTATTTGTGTATCAACCAGCTGTATGTCTGTGATCCTCAAATCAACTCTGAATTCATGCTGACACTGTCCTTCCTTCTGGAGGGTGGCTACTTTTGTTTACCATGGTCCCTGTGTGTTGTAAAGTACCCACCGCCCTAAGCTCTCTCCTGTGATATACTATAATATCAATACAAATTAGTAAACAAAATGTGGGATTGTTGTCGATCCCGGGAGCGAGCTTGGAGTCGTGACTACTTTACAACACACAGGGACCATGGAAAACAAAAGTAGTCACCCTCCAGAAGGAAGGACAGTGTGAGCACACATTCAGAGATGATTTGAGGATCTACAGCGTGACACACAAATAAGTTACATTTTTGTTAATAGTTAAGGTACTTGAATGTATTTTTAAGATTTTACTCCTGAATTCAATGTCACTTTAATATAATCTACCTGCATTGAACCAAATAATATGTGAACATCATCTTTGCCCCCAGGCCCCATGTATGGCTCTCTCTTGCGTGCCTGGAAATCCTTTATGATGACCACAGAAAAGCTCAGTGCGCTACATGTGCAAATCCAGAAGACATTGATGACAGATGACACTGACAGAATACACAACTGGCAAAAGGAAACCTATCGCCGTAAGATATTTGGTGGCTTCAAGGAGTCCTGTGAGATAGATAATGGCTTCCACAAGGCACAAAAACCATGGGCAAAGAAATTAAAGAAGGTAGGAGTTGGGGTAAGGGCTGGTATCTTTGGAGTTTTGGTATTTTACTGCAAGGGTCTATAGAAAAAACTGAGTGGTTTAGGGGGTGCAGCTGCCTGTTCTGTGAAATTAAAGTGTATCTAAACCCCGAAACATAAATGTAATATATTACAGCTCACCAGCCCTTAGATGTGCTGGCCTCATTAGTTTTCTTTTTTCAAGCTTTCTTTTCTTCAGTTTTCACCTGGTGGCCCTGCAAATAGCACGCTCCCTGTCCTAGCATGGCTACACTCACTCACTTCACTGCAGAGGTGTAACTAGAAACCCCAGGGCCCCGGTGCAAGAAACCATTTTTTTTTCAGGGCTAGTTCACACCAGCTCCAGTGTGTTCCGGCCGATTTAGTGCTGGAACACACTGGATTGCAACCCGTCCAGCTCACTTCGTTCTGGGGTGGGGGTGGGGGGGACGTGGCGGTGCATTAAAGTCACACCGCGGTGTGATCGCCTGGACCGGAACGCATGGCAAATCAATGCCTGCGTTCCGTTGCGGTCAGAAAAAATAGTGCATGCAAATGGAGTTCCCTATCCCTCGTCTTCCCCATCCCTCTGTCTGAACTGCGGTCCGCAAGTGTCAAAAACACTGCGTGTGGCGGGCCCTCTTCTTTCTCCCTGGGCTCCCCCCAACTGGCCGAACACCAGGGCCCAGTCACAAATGCGACCGCTGTGACCCTGGTAATTTTGCCTGCGCTTAATATGGGGCATTTTCACATGTACGTGTGAAAAAACCCAGTATTGGCACTGGTGCATCCCAACTTACTTATATAATGTATTGTTGGGATTTGTAGTCCTGCATAGCTGGTGGTATTCTGCATTGCTGTATAATGATTATACAGCAATGCAGAATACCACCAACTATGCAGGACTACAAGTTCCCGCAATGCATTATAATGTAAATAATAACAGCTTTTTAACCCCCTCCCCCCCCCAAAACACACACACATGTGTGCATCCCTACTTAATAATATAATGTATTGCTGGGACTTGTGGTCCTGCATAGTTGGTGCTATTCTGTATTGCTGTATAATCATTATACAGTAATGCAGAATAGCTCCAACTATGCAGGACTACAAGTCCCAGCAATACATTATAATGTGAATAAATATAAAATTAGTACTGCATGTCGTACTTATTTTCAGCGCACACCACCAGAACGCCGTGGTGTGAACCGAGCTCATACGTGACAAATAAATTTGCCTTGTCTTAGTGTGAACTGGCCTTGATAAATAGACATATTTTCACATGCTCATATTATTTCTAGACTTCCAATTAATGTTTACCATTGCCTAAGCAGAAAGGTTGGAAAGGAGAGACAGATGCTGGTAGTGTGGGGCTGTTATCTGAAAGACAGACAAGGTAATCTGTCACAGAGACTGATTGGCGAACAGTCTGCTGTTTTTGCCAGGCGCTTGGGTTCGACACATTGCAGAACAGGTGAACATGTTAGTAGGTGGGGCTGTCATGGTACACATTGGTACTAATAGCACATTGGTTAGAAAATTAGAGGAAGATGGAGTGTCCTAAAGAAGGACTTAGGTGCCAAGATAAAGAAAATGACCTCCAAGGTAATATTTTCTGAAATGCTGCCGATGCCACAAGCCCCACCAGAGAGACAGCGGGAGTTAAGAAAGCTGAACAAGCTGCGGAACTGGTGTAGGAAAGAGGGGTTTGGGTCCATGGAGAACTGGGCTGACTTTGCCATCGGCTACTGGCTCCCTGAAGAGGGTCCGTCCTCTCCCAGTCCCAGCTGAAGAATGTGCTGCCTGGCGGCACCTGCTGTGTCGGTAGCGGCCGCGCCAGGCAGACAAGTGACACACAGAGGCGCCTCTCTATCCCGCACAGCCGCTCATACATGCAGAGCGGCGGAGGATGGAGCGGCGCTATCTGGAGGGGGGGGGCATGAGGAAGCTTTCGGGCCCCCCCCAACAGGCGGAACGCCAGGGCCCGGTCGCAATTGCGACCGTTGCGACCCTGGTAGTTCCGCCAGTGCTTCACTGTATCTATGGAGGAGGCCATTGTTGTCTCACAGGCTGTACTTTAAATATGTCTGCCTTTGTTCATCGTCATTACATGATGGCTTGATAGGACTAGTTGTTTACACACAAATAAGAAGGATGTTTGTGGTTTCTTTTGAGCTCACAGGAAGTGATCAGGACAATTAAATTTAGGCAAGGGCAACAGGTTCTGTATGTTCTGTCCTTGCTGAAAATGTCCTTGAAAAAAGAAAAGCAAATGTAGCCACCACATCTAAGGAGACTGGTAAGCTGACATATATAAAAAGTTTAAGATATTTTTTAAGGCAGGCAGCAGCATAGTATGCAGCAAGAGGAGGAGACTGCCTTGGAAAATATAGTTTTGATTTTCTGCACTAGGTAAAGATAGGAAATTGACAGAGGAGTATCTGTAGAGTCACAGGGAGCTTCTGTTGTTTCTTAACACTACCTTCCTGTATCACACAGTAGAAAATAATAGGCTCTGCACTGCACCTCAAGGTAGAGCTGGCTAGATACATCAGTGGTATGCAAAGAATACAATCAAACTGCGGAATAATATTTTTTTACACTATCTGTGAGAAACAGTATGTAAAACCTCAGGAGGCCGAGTTAGCTTGAGTTAGCTTGAGAAAAACAAAAACTACCTAGCTGAACAACTATTTCCACAAGAACAGTAAACTGGGTGTCAGAACCACGTACCTTACAGGAGTCTAAGTTAACGAGGAAGGCCTCACTTGAGGCTCCAGTCAAAGAACCACTGGAAGTGGAACAGGTGCAAAGGACAGGAGAGGCATGAGTGCCGGTAGAAATGAAGTCCAAGACAAGTCGGACCTGTGACAGTCGAGCAGCGAGGTACCAGGAAAGTGGACAAGACGTAGGCCGGATCAGCAACTTGTGGGCAGCGAAGTACAGAACAGCAGACAGGAGCGTGGTTAGAAACAAGCCGAGGTCGTGGAAATCCAGAAGAGCATCAGAATAGTCAGCCAAGCCTGGTCAAACACCAGAAGATCAGGGTCTGGATGTTGGGTTCAGGATACAGGGAACAGCTGAAGACCAGTCAGCATTGAAGGCTAGAATGTCACAGCCTTAAATAGCCCATTTAGGGAGAAAATTCACAACACGCAGATCTGCACGCATGCTGTGAGACAATGTGCGCATGTTTGCACAGAGGCGCCCGGCGGTGCTCAATTTTGTGAGCCAAACTATGCCCACGCACCTGTGCAGGTGCCTGTGCAGGATTCCGAGCACAAGGGCCAAACTTGGCTTCCTGACACTGGGTCTGTACCATGTTATCCATACACATGAAGACCATTTTGGCTCAATGTTTTCTTCACATGTACCTTAAGTATAATCTAAGTAGGGTTAGGTGTGTGCTGCGGTGCTCTAATAATAGTCAGTTGCATCTGGGTGTCCTAGCAGCAGACCACTATCCCCTCTGGGCCTGGTTGCAGATGTGACCCTTGTATGTTGCTCATCGGTAATCCCCTGTTATGAAGCATTTTGTGTTGTAATCTTTCTGCAGCTTGAGAAGGCAAAGGCAGCATACCACAAAGCATGCAAAAAGGAACATTTAGCAAGTGTCAGAGAGAACAATGGAAAGATCAACCCAGAATTTTCTCTAGACAAGCAGAAGAAGCTCACAGAAGATCGTGAAAAATTTGAACAGGACAAGGACAAGGTGAGATGGAGCTAATTATTTTAAGTAAGCTATGTTGTCCCATTCATATTTGTAACTACTACCCTTTTACATCTACAGTATGTGTAGTTATGATGTCATGCAAATAACATTGTTTTATACACTGTGGGCTTGACCGAAAACATTATTAGCAATATACACTGAACAGCCATAACATTGTTAGTGATGGGCCGAACACCCCCATGTTCAGTTCAAATTCGAATTTTAGAACATGGAAAAAGTTAGAACTCAAACTCAATGCAAGTCTATGGTACCTGAACTTGAAAAATAAATTGTCCCCTTTTTGAAGGCTTATATGCACATTAATGGCAATAAAAAGGGTATGGGGATTTGGGTACTGCCCTGGGGGACATGTATCAATGCAAAAAACACTTTTAAAAAATACAGTTTTTAAAGGAGCAGTGATTTTAACATTGCTTAAAATGAAACAATAAAAATGAAAAACACAGTGTCATTTGTGAGCTTGATTAAGGGGACCCTATGCGGCCCAGAAAGTGCTTGATATTTGAGTGACATCTATCAATAAAATGGATTTGCACTGACTTGGATTGTGTCGTGCTGGTGTGCTCATGACATCTACAGTCTATGGGTTTCAGTAATAACGCCTCGCAAGCGTTCCTTCAAGGCAAATCAAATTGTAAACCCTAATCCATAATTTATCTGCCTGCGGGCAGGTCCACCAGATGTAGAGCGTAGTGCCAGGCTCCAAGCAACCTCTAAAGCAGTTGGGGGAGCACAGCGGAATGAACTTTGCAAGGCAGGCCGGCGTACAGTACCATCAAAATAACACTTTATAAGAACTCTCAACTGCCAGCACATTACGAGAGCAACAGGCTGTAGACCCCCAAATAGCTTGCCAGCCCTGAGCAGATAACGATCTACCCAATTCTTCCTGCCATCTATGCTGATAAGTAGCAAAAGGGTGAAAGAGGACAGTAAGAAAGAATAAATTAAAGAAATAATACCCGATATATATAGGTTAGAGTGACAGCATCTCTCAAATGGTGTCAACGTCATGGTAGAGGAGTTATTTTTCACTAAAGATTTAACAAAATTACTAATTTGCAGGTAACGGTACTTTTCACAAGGGGGAATAGCATTAGAATCTCTCAATTGCAGAAATTCTTTAATGCCAGAAGGGGTAAGTAAAGAATTCAGCAGACCTCTTTCAAACCAAACTGGGAGATTTCCCTATTTTCCTTTGCCACACAGTGGCAATCACGTACTTGTGGCAATCACTTAGTCAGCAGAGTTTGGGAACTGGCTGCATTATTCTGTGGGGAAACATTTCTGGGTCTTCATAAAAACAGGGTGTTTTTTTGTACCCAAAGTGATCTAAGCCTTTCATCTCAATGAGGACATCCATCATGTTGTCATCCTGAGCACCTGGGAGAAATATACTCCACTGTCCGAAAGTTGTCCAGGCTATTTAGATCTATCTGAATTCCAGGACTGCTCTTAGGATGTGTGATATCCTTTTTGCATTTCCGGAGGGTCCCCAGAGGGGCTCTCCAGCTTTCAGTTCTGCCATGTCACAGTGAATCTTCTCACTTTTGGTTTAGGTGGTGTGCTCATTCCTATTGTTCGGGTTACCTGTCCTTCTTCTGGGTACTGCTTTTTTATATCCTGTGGCATTATATTGGATTCTGTGTCCCTAAACACATGATAGAAGAATCATATTTTTTTTTCTTATTGTAAATTCCTTCTCTCAGAGTTAAGGGAGGGACACCGGTCCCCTCCCCCTCATGGGTTATGGCCATTGTTTCCATACTAGGTTGCTACGACTGAAGCATGGCTAGTGTGGGAGGGCTTATATAGGCCCTTGGGGCTGTTCTACAGTTTTGTTTACACCTTTAGTTGCTTTTTAGCATTTCTAGGCATGGTTTGTAAACACATTAGAATGCATGATAGGCTTTAATATACACACTGATTGAACTTTATTTTCTTCTTTATAACTGGTATAGGTAAGGCAAAGGTACGATAAGGCCCTACAAGAACTCAATAAATATAATCCCAAGTATATGGAAGAAATGGAAACTGTATTTGACCAAAGCCAGCAACTGGAGCAGAAGAAAATACTCTTTCTCAAACAAGCACTGCTATCGATACACAAACACCTTGACATTACCAATAATGAGAGGTAAGCTACCAGAAAGAGGGAGTGGCAGAGGCAGGGAAAGGAGTGCTTACATTTCTTATACTATATAAATTAGGAGCTGAGTGGCCAATAGTACGGAAACACTCACAAGGCCAAATTTATACTTTTTCTCCTAGGCAAACTATTTTGTCCCCCCCTCCCACACACACACACACAGCACCAAAAAGAAATTTCCAAGACTTACAAAATTATAACAGTAACAATATGGCTATATTGTTACTGTTATAATTTTGTAAGTCTTGGAAATACTTCATAAGTCATACAATCATTACCATACTAACACAGCCAGGAACATGCCCATAGATACCCAATTAATACCATACTGACACAACCAGGGAGGCAAGCATTACTGTACAAACAGAGACAAGATCAGTACTGTACTGACACAACCAAAAACATGTCTGTAAAGAAATGATCAGTACTGTACTGACACAACCAGTACAGTCTGTACTGACACAACCAGTACAGTCAAAGCAACATTCTGCTGCTAGGATTGCTTCTTGCACAGAATTTGCTTGTTTTTTTCTGAGCTTAGAATTGCCCCTTAGTAAAATTGCCCCAGTTGGCAATTAAAAATGTTCCGGTATCAGTGGGAGAAAGAGCCCTGCAGCATCATTAGTCAGTGGGAGAAAGAATGTCCCAGGGTTGGTGGTCATTGGGAGAATAAATACCTCAGCATTGGTGGTTCGTGAAATGCAGATCTCCCCAGCTTCGGTAGTCAGTGTAAGGTAGGGTATCCCAGTTTAAGTGACCAGTGGTAGATAGAATGCCTCAGCATCATGGTTAGTGGGAGAAAAAATTGAAGTCTGTGAGTTTGCAGTGTGTCTGGGTAGGTATTGATTTCCAGTGCCTTCCCTTGATGCAAGATTGAGTAGTGCCCAATACTGAAATGCTCTGCAAAGTGTCATTAGCCAAACACACCTGCAAAATTCTCAGACAAATCCAGTTTGCGATTGTCACCCTGGTCACCAGAGATCCCTTAGCCTTTAGATATGACAAAATGAGAATCCACCTTTCAGTTCAGGTAGATCTTGATTGCTCTAATCGCATTCAGACAGTAAAGAGTGATCTCATTTGTATAGGGCGGGGATGGGCAAAAAGAGGGCAGGGTTAATGTGGAATGAAGCCACCATCTCTGACCCTCTCCCCACCAAGGTGATGTTAACCAGAAAGGCAACCTTCTGGGGGAGGATATTAAAAGGTACTTCACATAACAGCCTAAAGTGGAAGTTAAGCCTAAATTGTCAAAAGTGTTGACAAGAAGTTTCTCCCTGCCTGTCAGGACTTTTCTCTACAACTGTGCACTGAGAAATGCATGCACAGCTCAGTGCACACTCATGGAACCCGAAAGGGGACTTGGACAAGGATGGAAGCACCAGTGACTCAGGGGAGCAGTGCTGTTGAGGATTACTGCTGCAGCTTCTGGGGTCCCTTCTTTTGTTCTATTAGAAGTTTACTTCCACTTTAAAGGGTGTACCCTGAAGGGCTGACAAGACCAAACTGAGATCCCATAAAGTCTTGAATACTTAATAGATGAATCAATGTGACTATATAAGTCAAGCGGAGTTCTTTCAGAAACTGGGCTTTAATAGCAATGCCAATAAAAAAGCACTAGTGAAATCTCAACTGAAATCAGTGGAAACATGAAATAATGTTTTCAGCTTCTCAAGCTATCTACTGGGAACTATACAATCCCTCCTTCCTATGTAAGGAAAGGGGGAGGTTTTGTGTAGCCAAATAAAAAAATCAGCCTGCAGTGGCAACACTGCTCCTCCATAGATACAGTGTGATGAGGGTTACTGGCAGGATTACCAGTTGAAAATAAAGGAAAAAAAACTTAAAAAATAAACTAATGCAGCCATCACCTTACATTTTTGTTTTTTTTGGTTTAGATATGCTTTAATGTGACTGAGAAAATGTTTTAAGGTTGAAATCTATTCCACAGGTAGTATGTATGATATTGCCATAAACAGTTACTGACTTTGTTGTATTTACAGCATTATGACTGTCTATGGCGACTTGAACCAGGCCATTATGGCAGTCAGCGACCAGGAAGATTTGAAGTGGTGGAGGAACCGGCATGGCCCTGGGATGTTAATGAATTGGCCTCAAATAGAGGTGAGCTGAGAATGATTTAGGGCTAGCGGGTGATGTTTTGATTGTTGAAAGGTCTTTGGTCCCCAAATAACAGGATTTGTAGCTTAAAAATTAACTCCATCTACATGGAACCAAATGTTATCACATTTGCGTACTGTAGTAATTGCCTCTTCTGAACTGTTTCCCTTAGAGTCATACTGTATAAATGTCAGTCTCATGGGGGTTGAATCGGTCGCTTGACACTTTGTTCTCTGGGTTCAGGTGTATTTCTACGTTTTTTGGGAGGCTTTAAAGAAGATGTCTTCCTTAAACCTTGGGTCTTTACTTTATCCTCAGGTTCGAGGGGCACCTCTTCTGGCTGAAAAATTCCCCTATATTCTACAGCTACTGTAGCCTTCCGACTCTCTCTGTTGGGGTTTTCTGCTCTTGAACCAGATATTGGTACATGCCACAACATGGGATGCACACTCTCTGGCAAAGAGTCACATTTATAGGCAACGGGAGCAAAGAGCCATTTGTCAGCAACCCTCTGCTTCTGCGCATGCGCCAAGTCCCGCTTTCCATACTGTTCGGAGGACACTTGCGTGCGCCGCGGAAAAGCGTGCCAAATGGCGCACAGGAAGTGATGCACAGCGATATTTACGTGTTTGCGGATGACACCAAAATTGGGAGGGTAATAGACACGGACTTAGACATTATAACATTACAGGAGGACCTGGATAAAATGGGCATTGGTACAGGTTCTCCTAGAATGAGATCCTAATAGGTTGGACTTGATGGACTAATGTCTTTTTTTAACCTCAAATACTATGTAACTATGCACTTGATCAATTGACTTCATCAATTTAAGCTCAGCCTGCCTGCACACCTCCATATTGCTGGATTGTCTCCAACCCTCCTGAATTCCTGTGTCCTTTGATTCCTGTTTCCTGTGATTCCTGCATGTTTGTCTTGACCCGGATTTGCCCTGACCAATCTTGCCTGCCACCTACCTTCAACCACGGATTGTTTTGACCATTCTTGCTTGCCTCCTGCCCTCGACCACGGATTGTTTACTGGACTGCCTCCACCTCATCCTTGTGTACCTTATCTGCCCGCTTGGTGTGACCTCGGCTTGTTGACCCTGAATTTCAGATTACCCCAGTTCTGCTACAGAACCAAATCTTTAGCTTGCACGGTATTAACACCACTGGCACCCGTGCCACTCGTTGTCTGCCATGACTCTGTCCCCACTTCCAGAGTCCTCAGGACACGAGGTGCAAGGGAGGCCTCCTCACGCATTCAGTCTCCAACCAGGTACGTGACACCATTTCACAAAATCCGTGTTGGTCCCCACAATGGAAGACCCTTTTGTAGACCCTTGGGGTCAGGAACAATGGATAGCATATCAAAGGTTCCTAGTTGACTGACAACCAAGGGGCTGAGTGACAGCTTGATCTGCAGGTAATCATCACATGGGTACTTCTATGACGAATTCTGTAAGTTTCTAAATCCTTCAGCTTTGGGAGGGGGCAGGTACTTATCATAGAAGTCTGGATATAGTGGCTTGGGCAGAGAGCTCACATGTGAATTACTTCTACTAGAACAGGCACCACAGATGAGGGGCCTGTGAGTTTAATGGGGAATAAAGTAAAAGCGGTTGAGGTTACAGGTCAGACCAACTAAAGTTGTATTTCTCTTCCTTCTGTGACATTCAAAGTGATGCTCCAGACGACACTTTGAAAATTGATGAATATTCGTTCTCAAACAGTGGAATCCTATACCCCAGAAAGTGTCTAACTGTCTCTCCAAGGTATCAGGTGGGATTCTACTTAAAGGTTGCAATTAACTTATGTAGTTGGACGCCTGATTACCACCTTTGCAAGGGCTCTAAGATGTCTCCCTGTGGCTTCTGCCAGCTTTCTTCCTCTTTCAGTGGCCTTGGGCAGTGGTGCTGGTAGTGGCCTATACTTCTACAATTATACCAGATCACTGAACCTGTTCACTTCTTAGATAGAGTACCCTGAAATGTCTCCCCAAGTTAAGTTGTGATTCTCACTGCTAGCAGGGTCAATCCAAGCCGATCCCCATTGTGCTCTTCTCTGGTCTCCAGTAAAAGTGCCACGGATTGGAAGCAGACACCGTGCAGGAGACTTCCTGTAGAGAGCTCATCAGGCCAAGGATCAAACTGGGCGGGTAGCGTAGGAACAGACTCAGGAGCCAGAAGTCATAGTGGAGGAAGCCAATGATCAGATCCAGCCGGGCAGCGAAGCACAAAATCATCAGACAAAAGCAAATCCAGAGAACAGGCTGAGGTTGGGGCAGGCAGCAATCAGAAGGGTAGTCCAGGGCAATCCAAGTCAAACAAGCCATAGGCAAATCGACAGAGGCACAGGCAACACAAGCTGACAAGACCATCATCAATGTGAAGCAGGCAGGCTCATCCTTATATAGTCACCTAATTGAGGCAACTACCTCACTTTCTGTGCGCCATCCGTCTGCGCGTCTTCCAGCGCGTCTTCATGCTAACCTCGTGCATGCGCACTACAGCGTGCTTCCTGAGATTGGGCTTTTGCGCATTCGCGCGGCCGCCATTGTGCCCTTACAGTCTCCACGCCAGGCCACTCACTGAGTCCGTGACTCTATTCTAGAACCTTTTCACTAATCTACAGCTAAATAACATATAATCCAGGTTTGGATTAGGAGCCCAATACTTCAGACAGTGACTATCACTGTCCTCCTTCCATTCAGAATATTCTGCAGTGGAAATAAACACCCAGTTTACCAATTTCAATTATATTTTTCTAAAGCTTCCCAGATTTGTCTTCTGCACCTTTTTTTTACCCCAAATTATTTACAGTGGGGAAACTACTCCTCCATTTTTATTGTAGGGTTCCCTTACTTTTAATGGTTAGCAGTCCATATTACTTATTATTAGGGTTGCACAGATACCAAATACAGTACTCGGTACAAGTACGAGTACATGTACCGATACTTTTGAGCTCCGAGACTAGAGAAAAATTCAAAAATTAGGAGGCCGCTGTCATTTGTAAGGAGCACACGGAGCTCCTGGGACTATTACATCTCTGTTTTAATGTACGATTTTGTTTTTATAAATATAAATAAAGGGATGCACAGATACCAGTTTTGCGAGTACGAGCACTGGTACTTACAAGTACGATACATTTTTGTTCATTGTCATGTGACAGTTTTTCTAAAACAATACAGACTAATGATTTCAGGACAGTGGTGGAGCACCAGAGCCAGGTCCCAGCTGCAACCGCTGCAACCCTGGTAGTTCTCATGAAAATGCCAAGTATCTGCACTGGTACTCGAAAAATATCTGTGCATCCCTACTTATTATATTTATATAAACATCTAATAGGGAGCTTTTTCCCTAGTCCATCTATGTTTAGAAGATTTTTTTGCGCCAAACTCAATTTGTTATAAGCTCCATTCACACAGGAGCTGTTCTCCGTGTGTATTCGGCCAGCCAAATTCATGCAGAGCTGCTCCAAACATTAAAAAACAATGCACTTTAATGTGCATTGTTCAGACTTTTGCGGCCTGCAAAATAGTCCCAGTGCAATTTTCTTTGACCGATTCCGCATGTTCGCAGCTATAGTAATAGCCGCAAACGAGCGGAATCTGTGCAGATGAAAGATTTTAGCGTTTGCATGTCGCGTGGTCTTCTGCACAGAAAACCGTGTGGAAAACGCAAATGCTTTATGGAGCCATAGGTGTTCCAGCAATAGAGTTTGATCTCTTTTAACTACTCAATTTCTTTTAATATATGAGAAATGTAGTCTATTTGTTATACCCAAACTGTCCCTTAGACCTTAAAATGGTATGATATTTACTTTTTCATCCAGAAATGTTCAATGAATCCAGTGAATGGAAGAAGTGAGCCAGGGACAGCATGGCTGGGGAGGAAAGTACTAGATGATCTTGGACATCCTTCAGCCAGGAAATGAGAGAGAGACTCACAGTGTGCAGTGAAATCAGAGTTAGCATTTTCAGTACAGGAGAAGAGCTTGTACAACTGTGCAATACTGAAGGTTAGGCTGCAGTTCAGCTTTAAGAGTCACAAACCTGGAAAAAGTATGCAGCAAGTGAGGTCAGAATTTGTGATCTCCATACCTCAGAGACTCAAAGTATTGAAGCCATTTGATCAGAATGAAAGTCAGGCCTTAAGGATTTTTAGGGGAATTCAGTGATAGCAACTCCCACATTGTCATTAGTACTCACAATACACTACAACAGTACTCGCAATACACTACAGGTGCTATCCACTGCTGCCTGAGGCTTGAATACTTTATTAGAAGCTTTCTAAAAAAAAGGAAAAGCCAATGCTGTCATTTCTAGTCAAGGTAAGGGACAGTGGACCAGAGATCAGGCCCGTCTTTGGATGTAAACAACATATCTCAGGCCAAATATTAAAAGAGGGAAAAATACATCAGCCTACAATAATATACAATATATATTTCCATCACAAGAACATATCAATTTCTTCACTGCAGGAGTGGAATCCAGACATAGAGCAACAGATAGTGAGAAAGAAGAAAGTGAAAGAGGATAACGTGAAGTTACACAGTGTGACTCCCACTGAGACCAGGTGAGACAAATCTGGCAAAACTCTCTTATAGTGAGCAGGGTGCAAACTTGTCCTCACTTTTACAATGTCAAACCCCTACTAATAATAGCCCCCAAAAGTGATATTTCAGCTTTTGGTGAATGCTGGATAGTTAGGTATACTACCTGGCCATATCTTTGCTAACTACGAGGAGATCCTACTCTGCCTGCTTTTGGGCAAGAACACCCAAAACACCCAAAAAAGTTGCTAAGATCTCTTAGCAACTTTGGACGCCCTTGCTGGAAAGGGGACCGCATGCACACCTGCCACCCCCCTCCCCCAACATAACCCAATGAGATGCCGCCTGAGGCGGTTGCCCCATTATAGGAATGGCCCCGAGTAAATGCAAGATTTCTGGACATTTCAAGAGGTAGGGAAATTGACTAGCAGCACACTTATTTTCCTCTAACATCTTCACTGTGTATGCTCAACACAACTGCTCACTCCCATTCCTGTCAGAGTAAAGGAGAGGACTTGTAATCTTATGAGGTCACTTGTCAACAAATTAAATCTACAACATTGCAACCAGGGAAGAAACTACATAAATTAAATAATACTGATACCTATAACATGAACCCTATGATTGGTTTACAGTATGAATAGACCACCAATAAACGTGCCCGGGGTCCGAGTTCGAGCTGTGTATGATTATTCTGGACAGGAGACTGATGAGCTCAGCTTCAAAGCAGGTACGTCCTTTAAACCTAGCCATTTTCAACATCCACAGTGTCCTGCCTCATACTGCATATAATTGATGATCAAAGTATTTGACATGTTGCTTGCAAATGAAAGTAAAAGAGCAAATAGGCCACAGATAACTAACTACTGTGTTCTTGAATGTGGCACATGTCCAGGCTGCTGGGGGACGTCTACAACGCTCTAAGAGCAGGAGATGGTGATGAAAATGTGACTGCTCCATGCCATGTGTAGTTCGAGTTCTGAGTGAAATTAAAGTTTGTTATAATAGAGCCATAAGTAGCAGTGGCGTAACCAGAGTTCTGGGCGCCTTGGTATGTTTACTATACTAAGTATTGGCACTGGTATCTGAACTGGTATCGGTGCATCCCTAATTAAAACCTCAAGGTAAACCTGTGCAATGAAGTCCTATATTGCTCATAAGAATCAGGTACGCAACATGGGAGTGGGCATTAATGTGGCAGATGAGGTTTAATGTCGATAAATGCAAAGTAATGCACTTTGGAATTAAAAATAAACAAATGGGTTATACAATTATGGGTATGCCGCTGGGGAAGTCAGAAATGGAGAAGGATTTGGGGGTCATTGTAGACCACAAACTGAAAGGTAGTTTGCAGTGCCAGGCTGCTGTAAACAAAGCTAGCAGGGTCTTGTCCTGTATTAAAAAGGGGATGTATTGCAGGGACAAGTCTATAATTTTGCCACTTTATAGATCATTGGTTCGACCTCATCTGGAGTACGCGGTCCAGTTCTGGTCACCAGTACTAAGAAAAGATGTCCTTGAGTTGGAAAAAGTCCAGCGAAGGGCAACCAAACTAATTAGGGGTATGGAGGACCAGAGCTACGAGACGAGGCTACTAAATTTAAACATGTTCACATTAGAGGTGAGGAGATTAAGGGGGGATATGATTTCCATGTACAAAATGTTTAATGGTGGTAGCAACATTAGCGATAAACTGTTTAAAATTAACTCCGTTACAAAAACTAGAGGCCATCACCTAAAATTGGTGGAAAAAAAATTCCAGCACAAGGGGCGAAGGGGGTTCTTCACAGTAAGATCAGTTAGGGTCTGGAACTCACTGCCACAGGCGGTGATTTCAGCAAATAATGTGGAATTGTTCAAGAAACTTTTGGACGATTTCTTAAGGGACCGTAATATACAGGGGTACGGGTACTCCTAGAATGAGATCCTAATAGGTTGGACTTGATGGACTAATGTCTTTATTCAACCTCAAATACTATGTAACTATGTAACATCATTTATATATACATAAAAGTATATATACCCTTATCAGTGGCGTAACCAGAGTTATGGGCGCCCGGGGCCGAAATTTTTTTTGCCCCCCCCTCCATTATATCAACATCCACTGGGACCGCACCCCCCACACACACACACATGTTTTTATTTTAATTTTTGAAATATTTTATTTTTATTTCTTTTTTATAAACTTTTTAATTTTTTAAAATTCATTTCTATTAAATCTTTTTTTATTAAATCTTTTTATTTTTTACTTTACTTTTAGGGGCTTTGGGGAAATATTAGGGGTCTAAACAGACTCCTGATATTTCCCTTTTAAAATAGAAAAAGAGATTGAGAACACAGAGTCCTCAATCTCTTTTTCTGTATCCCCTGTTATCAATAAATAGGAATCCCCTATGAGTGTTCCTGTTCATTGATAACATGAGGACATGGTATGTTTACTATAACTACAACTATGAATGGACAGGAGGTGATGCAGATCACTTCCCATTCATTCATAATTGAGGATACAGTAACCATACCATATCCTCAATTATCTACAAACACTCAGCGATCACTGATGGCTGAGTGTATGTAGCCTGCTCTCCGGCACGCTGTCACAGGAGGCTAAGCGAGCAGAGCATGGAGGAGAGCCCAGCCTCCTGTGACAGCGTGGGCTGTCTCCGCCCCCACACTGCTCTGCCGCACCGTGATAGGCGGCTGAGCGGTGTGGGAGGAGAGACACCGGCCCCTCATGGCAGTCTCCTCCCGCAGCGCTCGGCCGGCTGTCACTTTCTGTCCTCCACGCTGGGACAAAGAGCAGCGCCCAGCGGTGAGGATAGACATCACGGCTGTGCTGACAAAACGGCAGGAAAATGGCACTTTCGGCATTTGGCCAAAGGTGCCATTTTCGGCGCCCGGCGCCCCCTTTCAGCTTTATGCCCGGGGCCAGCGCACCGGCTGCCCCCCGGTTGTTACACCACTGACCCTTATTATAGTCAATAAATACAGAAAATTAGAAGTTATTTATACACAGATTATTGAAAGCAATAATAAAAAAATATCAAAACATATGTAAAGCTAACTATTTTCTTCAGTTTTGCATAGAATAGCAAAGAGTAGCAACCCTTCTTAGGTTTTTATTGCTGCCTGTATCCACACTGGGTACATTCACCCTCTATATTTGTTCTGGTGACTACGGTCACTAAAACAGAAAATCATGCGAAAGTAATCCATTCTTTTAGAACTGTCACCAGAACAACAGGTGAGGGTACCTTGTAAACACTTGTTCCCATGACAACTGAGGGAATTTCACTCACTTAAGAGAGACTTCCTCTCACTTCCTGTTGGGTCTAGGAAAGGGAGTAAAGGGAAATCTCTCAGAAAGGACAGAAGCAGCACAAATACGCTGACAAATGTTTTAAACCTTCCATCCACCAGTGTGATACAAAGATAAAAGAGCAAGTATAATAAAATCCTAATACTACAAGGAATTCAATAACATAAAAAAATCACAATGACATTCAGTAAAAACATTGTTTTTATGTCATAAAACTGATAGAATTTAGTTTTGTTAGAGCTACAATGTACAGTGTATAGGAGATTGAACTTATTGTCAAAGGAGAAGAAAATAATTAATTAATTATGTTATCCTTGCAATGCGTTATAATCAAATTTTCTTTTACCCATTGTGTACAGAGTAATACAAATGATAGAACATATTCATAAAAGGATTTTAAATAGTGCAGTGGTTCTCAACCTTTCTAGGGCTGGGACCCCTTAGTAACATTTGCCAAGTTGTAGGGTTAGGGATGACGCGGCTGCTGCAGCGACATCTGGCGGCAGGGAGGGAGAACTGACACTGCTGCGCTAGGAGAGGGCTGAGGAGGACTCTCACCTAGCACAGCAGAAATCACACAGTGACCCACAGATTGAGAACCACTGGCGTATGCCGTCAGAATAAATAAAATGAAAAAACCACCATATGAATGCATAGCTAGATTCCTATTGACTATTTCACTTTGCAATAGCCAATAGCAAACTAGCTATTGCACCCGCCTTCTGCTGCTGTCAATCACAAGAAGGGGACCTGATGGACAACTTCAGCTCCCCCTCTGCTGATTGTCAGCAGAGGGGGAGCGTGGGTGCAATAGCTAGTTTGCTATTGGCTATTGCAAAGTGAAATAGCAAATAGGAATCTAGCTATGCATTCCTATGGTGGTGTTTTTTTCTTTTCTGACTGACGGCGGCCTGTGGCCTTGATGTCATAAAAAAAACCAACAAAATAAAACACAACAGAGTAAACCTCTCCGGGAGAAAGTGTTTCTCTCCCGGGCGGCCGGGAGCCGCTAGGTGACCCCTGGCAAATCGTCATTCGACCCCCGAAGGGGTCGTGACCCACAGGTTGAGAACTGCTGAAATAGTGCATAGTACACATATATCAATGCAATACACATGCTAAATATGGGCATAGGTGTATAAATACATACTAATATAGAGAAGGTAGAAGCAGTGGCGTCACAAGGGGGGTGCAGTGACACACTGACAGTCATTTTGGTGTCACCCCCCTCTAAAATGTCGGGCACTCGGTCATGGACCGAGAGCCCGATAGTGTCAGGAGAGAGGAGGGGACCCGGCGGCATACCTCATCCCGCCGGGTGAACGTCCCCTCCTCTCTCTGCTGGCGTCCATCACCAAGATGGACGCAGGCAGGCATCAATCAGATGGTCACGCATGCGCGATGACAACACGACGGGGGGTCACCCGGTCTAGAGACCGGGTGACGCCCGACCTCGGGACGCCCCTGGGTAGAAGTGCTAACTTCCACTCCCCATTTAATTCTTTATTGACCAAGGAATTTAGTGTAAATATAGTAATGTTTACATATTTTTTAAACCATTTTTGTACAGTAAGGTGGAAAGGAAGGCTTTTGATGGTGGAAATAAATCATTCTGTTCTCGGTTCTAATACAAAGGAGTCTATGTATAAATTATTTCAACCAGGATTCACCCAATTTTCACCCAGGATTCACACATTTAATTAGTTCACACATTTATTTATTTAGTAAATGTGTGATTCTTGGGTGAAAGTTGTGTGAATCTTGTACGAAAACATTTATAAACAGACCCCAAAGTGTCTTGGAACATTATAAGCCAGTGGAACGTTCCTCAGAAACTTGACTGTTTTGCCTGTGTTTAAAAAGTTGCAATAGCGTATTACAGTGACTCACTAAAATCAAAGGGCTGAAAAAGCTGTCTCTGCAAAGAAGAAAGTAAAAACATATTATTCCTGCTGTCTGCACCATGGACACAACTCTAACACAGATAAATAGTCTGCGGAAGTCTCTGCAAAAAACAACACTTCCAGGATTCCTGGTCACTTACTATGCTCAGTGGCTGCTCTCGCTCACCCCTAAATCACTACGGAACATGGTAGGGACATAAGGGTCAGGAGGAACCGTTGAGCACAGCAGGGGACCAGGATGTCAACACTCTCAGAAGTGTCAGATTCTAATGAGCTTTTAGTGGAGAATTTCTCTGCATTACAGACTTGCGTACTGGTACGGGCAATTACATAGGTAAATATTTGTTTATTTATTATTGGTATTTATATAGCGCCGATAATTTACACAGCTCTTTACATAGTTGCACATTCACATCAGTTCCTGCCCTCAAGGAGCTTACAATCTAAGATCCCTATAACACATGCATATGGGGCAAATTTAGACAGGAGCCAATTAACCTTTCAGCATGTCTTTGGAGCGTGGGAGGAAACCGGAGTACCTCGAGGAAACCAACGCAAGCACAAAGAGAACGTGCCAATTCCTTGCAGATAGCAACCATGCTGGGGATTGGAACCAGCTTCTTTGCAGGGAAAGCTTTTCTGGGCAATATGACAAAACCAGTTAACTGGTTAATTCTTTGGCTTGTCCCCTAAGCAGTAAATATTGTCCATAGGTAATACATTGACATTCAAGACATTTGAACACTTAGCCTTGAATTTGAACATTTTATTGCCAACTTCTTTGCTGGTTTACACTACCTTCTTCCTCTAATGGTATTTCTTTAATTAGGTGATGAACTCACAAAGATCGAAGATGAAGATGAACAAGGTTGGTGCAAAGGAGTTACAGACCGTGGCCAAGTTGGATTGTATCCTGCCAACTATGTTGAAGTTATTGCTGGATAGAGAATTAGTGCTGTACAGGTGGAAACCAGTATGTGACATATAAAAAGGACAGTCAGATCTACAGGGACCGTGTGAAACAGGATAAAATAATCCATAAATGAACTTTTTTTTTTCCCATCTTAAATGCTGGGCTGCATTTGGAAACCTACATGGCCAAAAGCAAAAAACAAGATGGAGTCTGTAACGTTTAGCTTGACTAAGAGAAAAATCCTACCACTCCTTTTATATAAAACATACAACACTTATACATGAAAGTATATCTGTGGCAACACCCTTTTGACCAACCCTAAACAGGTCAGAATTCTGTTCTGCAAACAAGAATTGCCACTGTTTCTCTGGATTACTGTTACTGCCAGCCTTCAGCAATCCCTAAATCCTGAATTGTAAAGAACATATACACCAAACCATGCTCACTGATTTCAGCTGAATTCTGCTTGGCTTGATACGCTTCAGTATCCAATGTGCCTATGGACTTTGCAATATTTGTCAGTGTGCCTTTTCCTGTGCAAATAATAAACATTAACAAATGAATGTGATGCCCTCTGCTGTTCATGATCAGTTGTCTATATTTCATTTTGTACTTAACAATCTCTAAGCACTTGTATAGATGTATTCGGTACTTGTCTTTTAAAAATAAACTTCAGACAGACATACAAAAACATTATATAATTTAAAAAGAATATATATATATCTATATAGATATCTATATATATATATATAGATATATATACACTGAGTGGCCAGATTATCATGACCACCCCATCAGTACTTCGTTGGTATTGCCTTCAATACTGCGGCAATTCTTCTTGGCATTGACTCCACGAGATGTTGAAAGGTGATGCAAGGAATCTGACACCATGCCTGATGAATAGCACTGTCCAGTTCTGTGAGATTTGATGGTTGTGGAACCAGCTGCCTGATGGCTCTTTCAACTTCGTCCCACAAATGCTCAATTGGATTGAGATCTGGTGATTGTGGGGGCCACCTAAGCAAGGTAAATTCTCCATCATGTTCTTGAAACCACTCCTGCACAATACGAGCACCGTGGCATGGCACATTGTCTTGTTGGGGCACTATATCGTTGCTGATCAGGATGAACTTGATCAGCAACGATACTTTGGTATGTTGTATATATCTATACATACACTATTTATTTATATAAAACATATTTAAAAATAATCTGAAAAACGTATTCTTTAAAAATTAATAAATGTATTTTAGAACTAAAGCTGGTCATACTTTACTCGAATTTTGTTCACATCCTGCTTATGTGGCCAAAGTTTGAGCTGTGTGACCCTGCTGGCACCAGAATCCATCCACAGGCTTGAGCTCTGTGGATGGATTGGACCAATGGCAAAGCGCCATTGGTCCAAGCTGTCCAATCAAAAATAAAAAACCACTGAGGACATCGATCTCGATGCCTCATCAGTGACGAGCAAGTGAGGGACCTTCTTCTCCCCATCTTCTTTCTCCCTCCTTCACACATAGCTTGGTGACCACGTTGGGGGACTGGGCGTCAGTGGGCTGGGCTGCCGCAGGCAAGGGGAATGCGTCACCCAGCTCCGAACGCACTCTGCATGTCACTGTTGTGTAGCAGTTCACCGACTATGACAGGAAGGGCGCTACTGCATTTAGCAATGCTATCAGTCAAGCATGTAAATATGCTTACAGGAGGGAAGAGCATAATAACGACTTAGTATTTAGCTTTCTGAATTTCAGCTTTAAATCTTTTGTGTCAGAGTACCTGTCATTGCTTCCTGGAGGTGCCAACCTGGTAGGACAAGTATATATGTACTGCAGTATCAATGTCAGAAACTGAATAGCAGAACACAAAGCTAATGTATATGAGGGTGTGACATGATTTTTAGGCAATTTATCCTACTTCCCAACAGCTGTCCATTACCATTATCATTGGAACTCCACCTTCGCTCCCATTGGACATTGGAGACACAACCTCCCCACAGACAGCACTTCCGTCAACAGCCGTTCACTGTGACATCCCAGCAGCTCCTCTGCCACTCGGCTCTCCGGACGGCACCACATCGCCCTCCTGCTCCGGTCACTGGAATCGCCACTTAGAGGACCACCCCACTGGAAACACTGGCACTGTCTGTGATCAGCTGTAGAATGTGGTACTCAGTGGCGGACCTAAGAAAAAAAGGTCCACGGTGCAAGATTTTTTCTCGGGCCCACCCCCCCCCTACCACTAACCCTGCTTACCACCAAAGAATTAATAAAAGGTGAAAAGAGTATTTTTTTTTTTTTAAGGCAATTGCTGCTTATACACAGGGCTTAGGTGGCTGTGTGGGGTCTCAGGAGGGCTTTGCAGGGTCTATGGTGGGCTGTACAGATTCTCAGGTGGCTTACAGGTTCTATGGTGGGCTGTGTGGGGTTAAAGGTGGTTTGTGCGGATTTATTGGTGGCTATGCGGCTGACAGGTGGTCTGTGCAGAGTCAATGGCAGCTGCGCAGCTCTCAATGCTTATACTGAGCCTCACAGGTATACCTGTCAATGTACACATATTCATGACCCCCCCTATACACAACGCCCTCTGTGACATACATATACAGAGCCACACTTCTCACTGTACACATATACAGGACCCCCTCCCCCAATGGCACCTGAGATAAAGAACGCGCTGGCTTAGTGTCATCCTACATCATTTTATTACTTTATTGCTGTGGTCTATGTCTATAGGGCAATGCCGTGGATGGCGCTCGTGCACAACATGTTTTGTCTAAAAACCTCGTAGTTGTGAGGAAACCGGAAGTAATGCGGTCCCACAACTCGATAAGTTCGTAGTTTTGATCGATCACCGGAAAAAGTGATCGCCACTGCCGCGGCCGACTTTAAAGGGCGCTGCGGCCGACTTTAAAGGGCCCTGCTAAGTCTCCTCTGCCCAGTGCCCACAATTCCCAGGGAGTGGATCTCAGTGGTCCCCCCCACTGCCTTGGGCCCCGGGCGGCGGCACCGGCCGCACCGCCGGTAGTTCCGCCACTGGTGGTACTGTAATAAGCAACATTGTAATATCTGGATCAGCACTTACCTCTCACCTTTCTCCCAAAATGGCTCTGTGTTTTTTTTTTGGGGAAGGAGAGAGATGGCCACTGATCACAAGGTACAGAGCCACTCTCATTAACTTTCTTAATTTCTTACCTTTGCCTTTCTTCTGTGCAGTCCAATGACAGTGTGTGCATGCATGCAGAGGTAAAAAAAAAAAGGATGTTTTACCACTTGCTGACCGGGGTGTTAAACCCCCTTCCTGTCCAGGCCATTTTTCAGTATTCAGCACTGCGGTACTCTGACTGAAATTTATTCCGTCATGCGATGCTGTACTGAAATTAATTTTATACCATTTTTGGGGGACACATAGGAGTTTTCTTTTGGTGGTATTTAATCACCAGTTTTCCCTACTTTATGTTATAAAACATTTATCAGTACCCAATAAAACATAAAAGATGGGGTCACGTTGGGGGTCACGTTGGGTAAATAGACACCAAGCTTTAAAATTGTGTGCGTCCGCAAAATCGCAAAACATTACGATGCCTAAAATTGCTTTTCAACGCTTTTACCGCTCAATTTAGTGTTATCAGTGATTAATGGCCCTAAAATTATTTGTTTTCGCACATAGGCGCTCCTGTCACGTATTTTCGTTTATATGTGCATGCACTCGGGGGCCTTAAATTAGTTTTTGGTGTTTTTTTAATACAAGACTTTACTTTTTTTTTCTA
>NW_017306868.1:414697-418876 GCF_000935625.1 Nanorana parkeri | reverse complement strand
CTTTTTTTTTTTTTTTTTACACTTTACTTTATTGCTATCACATTTATTGCTGACAAGCTAAATTTGGAAGAATATCCACATATTCGAACATTCGGATGCATACGAATTTCTGAATTAAAGAAATAACGAATCCGAACTACATTTTTGGATGCCAATTTTTCCGAATGCCATTCTGAATGAATTTATGTCGTTAAACATTAAGAAAAAAAAAAACAACAACAAAAAAGAGCGTAGAGTCCCCTCCCCAATTTATATCAGACCCCTTTAGGCCTGGTAGGAATTTTAGGGAGAACCCAAACAGCAAAAAAAAAAAAGCATGGGGTCCCTCCTAAAATCCCTTACCAAACCCTTGATCTGAGCAGCAGCCCGGCAGAGCAGGAAAGGGGAGCACTAATATTAGGCTCTCTCCTGCACCATACCAGGTCACATGGGCAGGGTGCTTTGCCAGGAAAGGGCTTCTTCCCCATAACCCTGGCCCGGTGGTGGAGGGGGTCTACGGGCAGGGGGGTGCATAGGAATCTGGGTGCCCTCTTTCATGAAGGGGGGTACCTAGAGGCCACACCCCCTAATAAATAAGGGGTTACATACAAGGACATGCACATGTACATATATATATATATACATATACACACTGTATATACCCCGAATACAACTTTGCAACTAAATTAAAGGGAATTTCAATGGCAGTACAGATAATAGAATGGACACGTTAAAATCGAACCACACTGATAGTGGTTAAATGAGATGTTTGAATGTATGTGAGAGAAACCTAGATTCCTTGAGATGAGCTATATCTTTAAAGGAAATTGTTTTTTTTACATTTTTAAAAAGATAATTAGGTAAATTAGGAAATGCTGGAGTATGGTAACTATGTCATAGGATGGTACTATTTCTAATTGTTCATTGAGATGTATTGAGTATAAATCATGCTTGAATAGCTTCTTCCCTGGATTTTCTAGCAGGGGAATGATGGCTGAGGAACCCGAAGTAATTCAGCGTTACTTCAGGCTCCGGTCAGTGAGGAGGAGATTGGTGAACGGATGAGAGAGATGCAGAGCCAGCTGTCAATCAGCCAGCAGGGTGGATCTCAACAGTATTGTCGGGATCTGTCCCGGTAGCAGTGCACCTCTGCGCTCTCAGCATATAGCGGGCAATATCCTACTATATACTGAGTTTTGGGTCACCAGAGGACCTTACACCGGCACCCGCAACTTCCCCACAGGGTCACCGCTGCCGCCCGTCGGCGCTCTGCCGCCCCGAGGCCGGGCCTCGGTGGCCTTGTGGGAAATCCGGGCCTGGCTATAGTCCGGGCCTGGCTATAGTTCTCTTTTAGGACCCTGGTATTGTCATTTCTCTGGGCCTTTCTCTGGGGAACAAATCTCACTTAGTCCTTCTGAATGTGTTGAGTCAGATAAAGTAGAAGTCTGTTGGCTAGTATCATATCAAGAGTTTTAGGTGGACGTTGAGCAGGCCAATTGGCATATAGATCCAGGACAGAGCAGGCTGTTTGTTAGGTTTGGGAATTCACATAATATAATCTTGGAGCATGTCGTAAGGGGTGTTGGTGGCCCTCCATAATGGAATAATATGCCTGCAACATAGATAGGGAGTGTATGAAAGCTTTATAATAAGAGAGGGGCAGACAATATGGGCCTGGGAGCATCGTGTTTTAGAAGAAGTAATTGCTAAGTTCAGTTCCTCCTAGGTTATCTGTTTTTCCGGGACCACTCTTGCCCTTGTAGGAATCATTGGGATACCCGATGCTTGTAGATATAACTCAGTAGGGAGGTTGCCTGAGAGGGCAGGGGTGTGGCTGCTTTCTGAAGGGAAGGAACTGTAAGACTTTGGGCACCTTTTGTTTTGAGGCACCCGAGATGTTGTTAGTTAACTTAGTTAACAACCCGAAAGTTAATTTGGGCTTTAAGATCAGAAAATGGACAAAGGCAAGACTGATGTCATTGCAGTTGTGACTGTCATGTGTGACATTATTTATTCACATCAGGCTGCAGTTAATTGGCTTTCACAGTACATGTGTTGCTGTCTAAGAGAACTCTAGAAACATATATAAAGGGTTTTCTCTGACATGAACACGGTTTATATCCTTATACAACAGCTGTCATACAACCCCAGATGGAGTTTACACATTTTCACAATCACTTGATGTTTAAGAAAATAGTAGGGATGCACCGATACCGACTTTCCAGCCAATCAGGAAGCCAGGTGGCGAGTAATGACCCGCCTCCCTGCTTTCTATTTGCCCGGGAAGTCGGCTCCATGTTTCCCAACGGCACTGCCGGTCAGAAGAAATCTTCCCGGTATTGGAGCATTTTGGCGAATACGGGTACTTGCCCAAATACTCGGTATTGGTACCGATAGCAGTATCGGTTTTGGTGCATCCCTAGAAAATAGCATCCAAAATCTCTAATTCCTAAATCTAGGTATGTTTTTGTTGGTTAATTGATTTAAAATAAATGTTGCCAGAAAGTGCGCTAAGAGGGCCAAGTGGTCTTTTATAACTAAAAGCAGTGCCAGTCATTATTGTTTTAGTTTTGAATATCGTGGGGAAAGGTGAGAACCTCTATTGGGTTTTTATTACTTATAAAAAAAAAGAACTCCAAAACCACCAGTGAGGTCCAGATAGAGTTCATTTTTCACAGTCTACATTACAAGGCCAACACATTTTGTGGTTAAAGGGTCACCTCGGCTGAGGAATGTTAGGCAAATTAAACCCAGCAGTAAGGAAGGTGATTTAGTGCAAAAAGCCTGTTCCAGTCACTGATTTTGCTTGCTTTCTTTTGCCATATGTGCCGTCCTTCACTTATTGTCCCAATGATAGGACAGGACATTGGAAAAAAGACTCCTGTTGAGTATCCACACAGCAGTAAAATCTTAAAACAGTTTTAAAACAGTTTCTAACCATTCACTATTCTTATTGAAACTACACAAAAATTTCCTTAAATGTGGCGGCTGCATTCGTCTTCTTTTTACAGACTAAGAACCTAAATACCTATTGATCCTGCCAGAAATGCAGTGTCCTTGTAACATCCTGTGCGCTGAGCTAAAATCTCAAACAATGTTATCAGCCATCAAAGCTATCTTCTGAGAAATATCTAGAACTGATGTCCATGAATGAAGGGGGATGGTGTTTGTAGTCCAAATCAAGAGAAGGGTGCCAATGCTGTTCTTCCATAGACAGTGGCGTAACAAGGGGGGTGCGGGTGACACCAAAATGACTGACAGTCATTTTGGTGTCACCCCCTCTAAAAAGTCGGGCACTCGGTCATGGACTGAGAGCCCAACAGTTGCAGGAAAGAGAGAGGAGGGGACCCGGTGGCATAAGGTATGAATGTCCACTCCTCTCTCTGCCGGTGTTCATCACCAAGATGGCCACCGGCAGGTATCAAAAAGATGACCGCGCATGCACGGTGACGTCACTACGGGGTGTCACCCGGTATTCGCTACGGGTGACACCAGGCCTTGGGACGCCCCTGTCCATAGATCTAGTACAATGAGTGTGTGTTGGCACCCTAGGACAAGAAGCAGGTTACTGGCATATCACTAGGTGGGAAAAAACAAGTAAATGGATGCAGCCAACCCATCTAAGGACTAGCAAGCTGTGATATGTTACAGTTTTGGTCCTGGATTTAGATACTTTATGTTGTGCCACCTTCTTCCTAACTCAGCAGGAATCACAGAGCAGGCACTACACAGCAAAGTTGCATTAAAAAAATGTTAGTCCATTTGCAACAACACAGTTGAATAGTGTCTGATACTTTTTTTTAAAATGTGCATTAACAGGGTGTCTTACTGTCTTCTCAGTCCAATCAGCAAAATGTTTTTAAACCTTTGTGTATTGAGACTGCTAGGGCTGAGAAGAAGGGGTAGACCTCCAAAAGCTTGATGGTATATTGTGTGGATGGAGCATCACACAGCCGCACCAAATTCAGAGATCAACATCAGCCTGTGGGGAGAAGAACCCCATGATTTAGACTTGTGAGGAGACAGGATGGTGGTTTGGGGGGTTGTGATGTGATCAGGTTCCATGTTGCACTCTGAACATGGGTGTAACATGAAACATGGTCCACAGGGCAGCCATCAGAAATGTTGGGGCCCCTTACACGGCATTAGCCCCCGCCTCCCCCCCCCGCCACACTGAGCCAGTCACACTGTTGTTATTAT
>NW_017306868.1:399791-409170 GCF_000935625.1 Nanorana parkeri | reverse complement strand
TTGGGGCCCCTTACACGGCTTTAGCCCCCCCCTCCCCCCCCCGCCACACTGAGCCAGTCACACTGTTGTTATTATTATACATTTATATAGCTCTGACATATACCGCAGTGCTGTACAGAGAACACTGAGCCAGTCTCTGTACAGAGGAGCTTACACTCTAATGTCCCCCCACAGTCACACACTATTATACATTTATATAGCTCTGACCTATAGTGCAGTGCTGTACAGAAAACACAGAGCCAGTCACATCAGTCTCTGTACAGATGAGCTTACACTCTAATGCACAATGGCACCATATACCGCAGTGCTGTACAGAGAACACTGAGCCAGTCACATCAATCTCTGTACAGATGAGCTTACACTCTAATGCACAATGGCACCATATACCGCAGTGCTGTACAGAGAACACTGAGCCAGTCTCTGTACAGAGGAGATTACATTTTAATGTCCCCCCACAGTCACACACTATTATACATTTATATAGCTCTGACCTATAGTGCAGTGCTGTACAGAAAACACAGAGCCAGTCACATCAGTCTCTGTACAGATGAGCTTACACTCTAATGCACAATGGCACCAGCTGTAGGGGGACTACAAATCCCAGCAATACATTTATACAGCAATGCACAACAGTATATGAATTTCACTCTGGGCTTAGTGATGCGCTGGATGCAGGGCTTAGTGACCCACTGGACTCAGGGATAAGTGATGCACTGGACGCAGGGCTTAGTGACGCGCTGGACGCAGGGCTTAGTGACGCGCTGGACGCAGGGCTTAGTGACGGGCTGGATGCAGGACCCAGCTGAGACCCCACACATACCTGAGAGTGATCCTGCAGAGCCCACCATAGATGCTGCACAGCCCCTCTGATACTCTCTATGGTGGGCTCTGCAGGGGTCTCAGGTGGGCTGGTCAGGGCTGCATATATCTCTCACTCTCTCCCCCAGCTCCTTTTACCTGCTCACCTGGCCTCCTCCTCTGCAGCTGGACTGGCCAGAAGTGACGTGATGTCACTTCCGTCCGGTCCGAGATCAGTCGAGCAGCGGCGCCGATGGGGCCCCAGCCTGTTTCTATGCCGCTGGATCGACAATACTAAATTGTTCCAAACTAAAATTGTATTTAACTGATTGTATTTTGTGACCTATAACTCCCAAAATAAACTGAAATCCCAGACATATGATATACCTTCAGGGGATAAAAGAATTTATTATGAATTACTTTCTGTTAGCTACACTAATTATGTACACATTATTATTGCCAAAACTGTGAAAATGGGTTTGTTTTTTCTTTTTTTTTGCATTTTTTTCTATTTAAATTTTTTAAAATATATTATGCATATATCATACCAAATGAAAGCACATGTGGTCCTCTAAAAAACAGTATATAATATGTGTAGGTGCAATGAATGAAGGAGATGAAAATTATGGTTAAATATCAAAAGAGGAAACATTTCTCCAGTGCCCAGGAACAAAAACATTTTCTGAAGCAGTGTCACTGAGGGGTTAAGGTAGTGTTAGAAAACCAAGAAACCATTCAGAAACTAAAGTGGAGGTTAAAAATAAAAGTTTATTGAAAACAACAAGAAACAAAAATGGCAAAAAACAATGGAGGAAGTTCTGAGCATTGTTGTTGCCAAGCCAGAGTTCAGATGGCAAAGTGGGTAGTCAGCCGAAGCAGGTCAGGGAACACTAAGAGCAGAATTAACAGAAACAATATCTGGAGTTAGGAACCAGGAGATCAGTCAGCCAGAGCCAGGGTCATACACCGAGAACAGGAACAGCAGCAGAGCACTTGGAAGATCTGAACACATGCAACGGCGGCGACTAAATGGACAAGCTGATGGTCAAATAGTGAACTGGTGTTTGCTTCATCACTCTGAGACAGGAATTTGTCAGGAGTTCTGCCAGTAGTGATGATGTTAACATGTTTGGTCATAAGAGGGCACCAAAGAGGAACAAACAGTGTCAGACATACTGCACACAAGCCATGCTGCAACTCAACTGGGGAAGGGTAAGAAACACTGACAGGTAGGCTGTGTGCAGAAAAGCATAGGTAATGGAAGAGTTTCAATTTTTTTAAATATAATTGTGCTGAGATTTGTAAGTGTCTCTGAGACTCTTGCTTGTTCCACAGTAATTAAAGCACATTTTGTGGGTAAAAGGACTGTGCCATATGTGTGCTGTGTATACAGGGAGTAGTCTCAGGTTTTACTTAATCATGCCCCTTTAAGTTCCTCCCACTGTTCCTCCACAGCACAATTTGACCACACCCACCATTTATTCTTGCACACTACAAATGTTGCTTTATTGCTCCGTTTGATTTTTTTTTTGGGATGGGGGGGTAAAAAAAAATGATTGGCCTAAGGTACCAGATATGCTAGGTGTGTCACTGGTTTCTTTATTTGTAAGAGAACACAGGCGGAGTGTTACATGGGGTTGTGTTTCTGTTTTGGGTAATTCTTTCTTATATATTGAAGCAAGGACCCATGTCTAAAATTATGCATTCTTGATTATTTATTTTTAAATAGTTAGGTCTATTCCTTCTAATAATTGAGGTGTGTGGTAGACTTTTGGAGCATTGTGCTATACATAGGTGTTTGTAGAGAAATGAACATTAGTGACTTGGATTTAATGTATTTTTGCCATGTAATGCAATGGAATGTCCCCTATGTTTGCACTGGTCAATTGTACATTTGAGTCTAGAACCCCATTCACACTTGTAAAGTCATGCATTGCGCACAGGACAGTCCATTAATTTCAGACCCTATTCACACTTGTAAAGTACAACTCTGCGCTTTACTTTTATGCATGTTTGTCATGCATCATGCATATCCAATGTATGATGCATGACAAATTAATGGACTGTCCTGTCCGGCAAAAAAAGCTTTGGCACCTTTGTGTTTTTTTAATGAATTTATAATTTACCTTTGCAATATGTAAAACTGTACACAAGCACTTATGTAATATTATGTAATATTTTTATTTTAAACATTTTTTAATTCTTAACATAAATGATTTGTATACGATTATGAAATGATTGTGTTTTCTTTATTTTCCAGCTAATAGCAAGACAAGTCTGTCTGTCTAGACCACAAGCCACAGACTTTGCTGAATCCGCTATTCCAGCACTTTAGAATTACCACATTCTACCACACCAATGAGATCACATCAGATCAGAGAACTGTCTATAGTTAGCAGTGTCCATGTGAGTCCTTAAAGGAGAACTATGAGGTGAGTGCTTTTCACTCACCTCATAGTTCTACCCGACCTGTGACAATGAGACTGTCACAGGTCGGCTCAGTAGATCGGGAGGTGAGCGAACACATACCGGTGTTCGCTCACCTCTCGATCCTGTCACGGGTCTCTGCCGTGACAGGGGAGGGGCTGGATTCCCCCCTCCCCGCTCCGATCCGCCATCGCTGACTGGCGGAACGGACGGGGGAGGGGGCGGGTACAGCTGGCTCTGCCTCTAGATAGGCAGAGCCAGCTGTCAGTCACGCATCTGGGCGGATCCCGGCACAATTGTTGGGATCTGCTTCAGCTGCGGCGTCTCAGTATACCGCGAGCAGCAGCTTGTGGTATACTGCGGCGTCTCGGTATACCGCGAGCTACAGCTCGCGGTATACTGAGCCTAGGGTGACGGGAGGACGCTAGTTTGTGTCCTCCCGTTACCCTAAGGAGAACTATGGGGAAAAGCCCTAACCCCATAGTTCTCCTTTAAATCAACTGTGCATCAACCGTGATCAAAAGAGTACAGAGCTAGAGGAGCTAAACTGTGCTTGCAGAACTACCACACCGGCCCATGAGCCTAGAGTATGTTCATGCAACAGCACAGCAGTGTAATGAAGTAAGAGGCTCCCACTTTCTGGTCATCCACTTTAGTTTACTGTTCCATTGTGAACTTGCCATAGAGCAAGCCATGTGGATGTGCTGGATGGTAGCAGCAGGTACAGGTTGGGTGCAGGAATGTTTCCTCTAGCTTAGTTAATGTGATCTAATGTCACTTGACCATCCTCCAGCACATCTGCTACCGTGTTTCCCCGAAAGTAAGACCTACCCCGAAAATAAGACCTAGTTCGGTGGTAGGTCTCATATTACAGACATCCCTGAAGATAGCGCTAGGTCTTACCTTCGGGGTAGCTGCACATGTAATTCAATTTTACATGTGAAGACTGGCCGCAGCTCCCTCCCGCCCCCTCACCTACCCGCACGCCCACCTGTCTGTTGCTCTCTGGATGGCATCAGAGCGGAGAGACAGCTCTCTCCCGCCCCCCTGCCAGACACGCCCCCCCGCCCGCACGCATGCCCGCCCACCTGTTTGTGGCTCCCTGCACGGCAGAGCGGACAGCTGCAGCCAGGTAAGACATCCCCCGAAAATAAGACCCAGTGTCTTTTTTCGTGAAAATTGACACTGAAAAAAGTGACACTGTCTTATTTTCGGGGAAACACGGTAGTTATGCTCTGAATTATTGTGCATTTAAAGGGGGGCTTTTCTTCTAGCAGTCCAGGAACCTGTTTGGACCCCATCTGGAACAGAGCTGCAAGTGCTCTCACTCCAATTCCTTTACTACTGCTCAATCACCTCTCTGCACATACAGTAGTTGGGGCCTCAGAATAGCATTTTTGTGCATGGGCAGTCTTTCTATAACTTCCAGTTGACCTCTAAACTTGAGACTGCATTGTCTTTCTTCTCAGTTAGGGAGAGGAGAAAACGGCCAAGTGGCTTGTTAGCCCGGAAGCTAATACCAATCAGCTAAGCACTACTAAGCGCCGGTGCACACATGGGCGATCTGTGACCACGTGGCAATCGTGCACGATACTGTGCGGATTGCCACGCGGTCACGGAGTCACCCATCAACGACGATCGCGCTGCGGTTGCCATTATTTTGTAACGGCACCCCAGTCGCGCCGGGCAGATTGCGCGATTTCCCGCTGGGATTCCGCCCTTGCATCCGAACACAATCATGGCTAAAACAGCCGTGCGTCGTGTATTGCAAAAAAAAAAAGGTACATGTACCTTCTTTATGCGATTGCCATGCATATGTACCCCATTGAAATCAATGGGGTCGCATGACAATCGCTGTCTGCAATTGTGCATGACCAGTCCTGGATCCACGTCCTGGATCGCTCAGGTCTGCATCGGGCCTTACACTTTTTTTTTCATATTACAGGGCATGGAAATCCACATAATAAACATTTTAACAAGACCCTGGCACCAACTTAAAAGTGCAGATAGATGCACAGAAAATTCAAATATATAAAAAGGCTTACTTGGAGTGTTTTCTACTCCAGGAAGAGTCAAATCCTTAGCACAGCCTCTCCGTGATGGCCCAGCTCCGTACATAATTTTTTGTGTAGCTCCTGGGGTAGGAGCAAAGGCGATTATTTGAAAATGTTAGTTGAGTGATAGCGCCGAGTCTGCTGGTGCTGCTAATATCACGCCCAAGATGGTGGCACCCAGCAGCATTCTTTCGTATTTTGGATGTCTACACAAGGGAGATTTTTTCAGATACATAGTATGCCTAAAATACAATATATGCACATATAATCCTATGGGAAGATTATTTTTGAAATAGTCTGGCAACAGGGTTTGAACTGGGAATATCACTGTCTGTAGTACAGATATTTCCCCTCCAGTAGGTAGGTAGGGGTGTCTCTCTTCTACTGTTGGAGAGCAATCTAAGTTGCTAGCATGTGTTTTAAATCATGTAGGCAGATATGCAATAAATCCATTTAGCTCAGAATGAAAAAAATCCTTAATTGTGATCTAAAAGATACCCCACTTTTTATTCATATTACCCTACTGTAATCCATGTAACAGCATGATTTAGACTGGGTGAGGAAGGGGGCATAACTGTAGGACAACCTGGTGCTCTGCATTGCACAGTGATGGGAGGATGTTCCTTCAACATGCAGTCATAGGCTGGGGGGATCCTTGTCCAAGCTGTATTGACTGAACTGCAGTAGAGAAAAGTGTGGCCAGGAATTAACTGTGCTGTCTAACAGAGGTACCTGGATTAGAAAACAGGATGAACAGAATCTCACATTTGATAGGAAGTGAGCAAGAATTTAGACTGAGGCATGCCAGTGGATGCAGTATATCTGGATTTTGCTAAGGCATTTGACACTGAACCTTATATACACTATATTACCAAAAGTGTTGGGACACCCCTCCAAATCATTGGATTCAGGTGTTCCGTGAAATTTCTTTGCTACTAAATATTACACGGTCAACTGTCAGTGGTATTATAACAAAGTGGAAGCAACTGGGAACAACAGCAGCTCAGTCACGAAATGGTAGGCCACATAAAATGACAGAACGGGGTCAGCGCATAGTGCGCAGAAGTCGCCAACTGTCTGCAGAGTGAATAGCTACAGACCTCCAAACTTCATGTGGCCTTCAGTTTGGCACAACAACAGTGCGTGGAGAGCTTCATGGAATGTGTTTCCATGGCCAGGCAGCTGCATCCAAGCCTTACATCTCCAAGTGCAATGCAAAGCGTCAGATGCAGTCGTGTAAAGCACTCCGCCACTGGACTCTAGAGACGTGTTCTCTGTCCCTTCCTGTTCCAACATGACTGCGCACCAGTGCACAAAGCAAGGTCCATAAAGAGTGTGGTAAACTTTACTAACTTTTTTACTCTAAGATCCCTGAAAAAGACACATGGCTACAATTTAAGATTGGACACAATCTTCAACTGAGAAAGGGGTTCTTTACTGTTAGAGTAGTGGAAATGTGGAGTGGTGTTAGCTGAAAGTGTTGATGAATTCAAAAAAATTTCAAAAATCTTTCCTGGTCACATAATATACAGGGCTAAGGGAATTCTTAAATTTGATAGAAGATTGATCCAGGCATTTATCCGGTTGCCAGCATGGGGTCAGAAAAAAATTATTTTTTTACCTTCTTACAGAAAATTGGCATATACTTGTAGAGTTTTTCTGCCTTCCTCTGGATCAAACACACAGAAAACTCACAGTTACACACATACATAGATTGAACTTGATGGAGCCATCTCTTTTTTAATCTTATCTACTATGTAACTATGCAGATAAAACAGTTACCATACACTCTATACTTAAACCGAGTATATACCTGCTTGCTTACACTTCTGCTTTATTTGTCAGCAGCCACGCAAAAATGAAATATGGTCTTTTTGGTGTTATTAACCTTTAAAGTCAATCTAAGTCCTAACTGTTTTACAATTAGTTTACTGAATTACTTTGTACCATAAACAATTGATATCTTTTTCTACAAAATACCGTTTTCACCTTTTTGCATCTCAGTTTTGATAATTTACTTCAGGCTTTTTCTGTACTTGCTGTGTGCATGTACTTTGCTTCAGTGTTGGCAGGGGTGTATCTACCGCAAGGCAAACTAGGCATTTGCCTAGGGCGGCACTTTCCAGGGGGGCGGCAGAAACTGCCGCCCCAAACCAATGAGGTGGGCAGAGCCGGACTTGCCTTTGGGCATACTGGGCACTTGCCCTGTGGGCCGAGGTTGAGCGGCATAGAATCAAGCAGCGGCAGCTGCCTAATGAGGCAAACTTTGCGGCCGCAAGGCCCTAAGAGCGGCTGCCTAATGAGAGAGCTGCCCAGTGGAGGGGAGGGCGCAGTCAGATGCGGTCCGGCTGGCTTTGTACAGGAGGTGGAGGAGAAGCAGCAGGTGGCTCGGGGCTGGCCATAGCATATGATCTGATGGTGGCATGTCCCAGAAGCTTGGCAGCCCTGGATTTCCTATTCTTAGCCCCGGGACCAGTGGCGTCACGTAGGGGGTGCAGCCCGCACTGGGTGACACCAAAATGATTGACAGTCATTTTAGTGTCGGCCCCTCTTAAAAGATGGGCACTCGGTCATGGACCTGCCGGATGACCGTCCCCTCCCCTCTCTGCTGGAATCCATCACCGAGATGGCCGCTGACAATTAAGAGAGTGACGCCATTAAGCACATGCATCATGACGTCATGCGTGTGCCTAATGACATCGCACGCGTGCGTGATGACATCCTAGCGGCTGACACCCAGTGGCCGCTCCAGGTGACACCCAGCCTAGGGACGCCTCTGCCCTGGACTTTTATGTATTTTTACTCTCTGTCTGATCGTATAGGATGCTCTTCCTCCCCAGGACATTTTCTTTTCTATTCTTTCCTCTTCTTGCTTTGGTCTTTCAATTTCCTTTCTCTGACGCTTGCTCTTTCCTTTCTCCTCTCACTTTTTCCCCTGTCTTGTACCCCTCTCTGTTTCCCTGTTATATGGCTCCTCTCTTATGCAGCCTTTGCTTCCTTTACCTTACCATGGAACTCTACACAAGCTCTACCCACCTTCGGATCCCTCCTTGTTGGATAGCAGATCATGGTCACTTCCTTACTCTTCCCATGGATCTCGGTTTATGCTTTTATTGATGTCCTTTGATGTGATTTTAAACCACCAATTCTTGCACTATGTATGGTTCTTCTATTGTATGACTGTTCGATACGGTTTACTATAATCTCCTCTTTTCTCAAATAAACCTTTTGTGACATAAAAAAGCCTATCAATTAGCAGTTTCTAAAAATTCCATTACTTCCACTTTAAGTATAATGGTCCACAAATTCTAAACACAGCACAAAATCAACACAAGATGGCTGCAACATGTCATAACTGACAAGGAAAGGGATAAAGGAAAAATACAAAGAAGCCTGGCTACTCTAAAAGAGGAACCATTGAAGGATAACTCCAAAAAGGTTTTGTTGACTTTGTATTGATCCTTCATAATCTGCTGATTTTTTTTCTGCCCACCTGTGGGTTATATACGTGACTGGACTTTTCTGTGACATGCGAGTGAGTTATAAATCAAATTATTATGGCATGCACGTGCAGTATATTAACGAACTGGGAAAGCATTGACCCCGTATAAAGCTCATCTGTTTTATTTGTAAATGTTATCTTTAAGAGGGGTGTAAAGCATTGCACTGACACAAATGCAATATTCAAATCGGTAATCCCGCAATAAATTCTAAGAAAAGGGGATATATAAAAGTATTTTCTTTTCTTTTTCCTGGTTGGCTAGGATGAATGCATTGTTACCTTTTTAATAAACTGACTTTGACCTCTGAGCTTGATTTTTGAGTTATATATAGATAAATGTCATCAATGTTCCATCAAACCTTGAGCCCCCTTGTGCTTACTTATTTATTCAATGCCTATTTATTCATTTAAAGTTAAATTCCAGATAAGCAAATATTGTGTAAATACAAGAGGTATGTATATTCTTACCTGAATCTTGGTGTGCTTTGTGTATTTCATTCACGTCTGTGCAGTAATCCATTGTGAAGGAGCTATAATAAAGACCCGTTACTGCTGTTCTCTCCTTCCTAGTCTTGTATGTGCCCCCCCCCCCCCCGCA
>NW_017306868.1:361068-399755 GCF_000935625.1 Nanorana parkeri | reverse complement strand
GTTCCTGCTGTTCCCCCCTTCCTAGTCTTTTATGTGCCCCCCCCCCCTCCTGTAGTTTTCTGCAGGCAACCTCCACATCACTACTGTGTTCTGTAGCAATGTAGGGATTGACAGGAGAAATGGAAACCTGTATGGAGCAACAGAGTCACTTTAAAGTGAGTAAACACACAGTTGGAATACTTATATACAAACTGCCTTACCCCCAAAACAATTCGTAATTCTCCCCATGATTAACAGCACTCTGCAATGCGAAATAATTTGACTGGCTCATAGTGACGGCCTTTTTCTCCCCCCCCAAAAAAACTTGCGTCATAGGGGACTACAGGAAGTCAATATAAAGTTGGACTCAGGTGCTTATACTAGCTGTATTTAAAAAACTATCAAAATGATCCTGTACTGATCGTATACAGAAAACAAAGCTGCATGGTACGGTAATATAAAGCAGCATATTTCAACCTTTTTTCACTCACGGCACCCTTAAAAAGTATGCAAAATCTCGAGGCACCCAAATTAAAATGTAAGCTGGATGTAAAAACAAACAAAAAAAGTGGGGTTCCTCCCTTTGCATCAAAGTCCTCCCTTCACATCAAAACCCTCCCATTCACATTAGAAGCCCCCCTTCACATAACCTCATCCTCAGTGCTGCCTCGCTGTTAGACTGGTTCCCACAGCCTCTTCTCCTCCAGGTTCCAGCGGTCTAGGGACCCGTGATGTCATCATGTGCATGCAGTTGCATTGGGCGTGAGGACACCAAAGGACATTCCACAGATGGAGTAAGGGGGAGAGATGAGTGGTCAACACTGCGTGACCAAGGATTGGGTAAGTATATCTTTTTTTATTTTAGACCCTAGACCAAAATGAGCACTTAATCTTTGCAGTGTGGGGTTAGCCTCACTGCAAGGGTTAATTATGTACATGACTGGAGTTCTTCTTAAGATACATTTACACTGAATAATCTTTCAAGAAATAGTTTTGGCTAGGGTTCTGTGTAATTCAGCTCCACATAGATTTTCCCTTCTTAGCAAATAAACGCCTAAGAGTGTTTTATTCACATGAATAATAGCAATACGTCAGCAATGAACAATTAAATCTTTGTTATTTTTTATCATTTGCACTTATATAATGATTAGGAAATATAGGTCTGAATGTCATGTATTCGGTACATATTTAACACAATGGAAACAGAAAAAAGAGGAACCTAAGTCTAAGCTTACTCAAGTTCTTTCCTTACATGAAAAAATTAACCCTATCTACCTTTAAAGGAGAACTATGGAGAGAAAAAAATGTACTCTTCTTAAGAGTTTGAGCCGGTGTGCGACACTGAAGCGATCACAAATCTTTGATCATTCAGCTGATGACTTCTCCCTGCAGAGAGCGGTGACGATCATTCACTGCTCCCAAAGTGATTCCCCCCTCCTCTCTCTCTGTTCCTCCAGTGCTCATTGGAGGGAAATAAAGGTGAGGGGGCGAGCACAGCTGTTTCTGGCTCTAGAAGGGCAGAGCCAGCTGTCAATCAGGCAGTGGGGTGGATCCAGACAATATTGTCAGGACCTTTCCTGACCGCAGCGTGGCTGTGCACTGGGTCACAGAAGTAGATGCACTGGGTCACAGAAGTAGATTGGTAAATGTACTCCTGTGACCCAAAAGAGATATAAAGCCAAAAGAAGGTTTGGCTATAGTTCTCTTTTACTGATAAATGTGATTGCAAGCATAGAACATAAATAAATACTGAGACAATTTAACCTGTTTCCAACAACCCTACTGTAAATAACATCCTCCTGGGCAGGTCACCCCGCCAAGAGAATGGGGTACAGCAAGGGACTTACTGTTATCCGCGTACTGCAGCCACAACTCAATATATCAGTTTGTTGCTGACAGGACAATGCAAGCTGACTGAAACTAAGAGACATAACAAACACTGCAGTGGCCAGAGATGGGGCACACTTCAATACAGTTAATTTATTACTGCTGTGCGAATAAATAATCATTTTGGATGGAGTTCGGCTTTAACCCCATAGCATGTACACATTTTCGTTGCAGCAAAGTAACATTAAACAAAAAAAAATGACTTTATTTTTTTTTACAGTCCGCAGAAGAAGAAAAAAAAAAAAGGCGGGGGGTTTCCCCCGATTGATATCAGAACCTTTAGGTCTGGTAGGAATGTTAGGAAGGACCCCCCAAGTTAAAAATAGAAAAACAGGGGGGGGGGAGGGGTTCCTCCCAAAAGTCATACCAGGCCATTTAGGGCCTCCGCTCCCTGCACCATACCAGGCCACATGCCTTCAGCATTGGGTGGGGGTGGCAGCATCTGAGTGCCTCCTTAATTAAAGGAGTACCCTGATGGAAATAAGCCCCCCTGACCGCAGACCCCCACAATCCTCAGGCCAGGGTTGTGGGGAAGAGGCCGTTGTCTCTATCGGAATGGGGACACCCTCCCAATCCCGAGGGCACGTGGCCTGGTATGGAACAGGGAGTGGGGCGCTCGATTGCCCCCCCTTTCCTGGCCTGCTGGGCATGTGCTCGTCAGGGCCTGGAATGACTTTTGGGGGGGAACCCCATGCTCTTTATTTTTAACTCGGGGGATCCCTGCTAACATTCCTACCAGATCTAAAGGGTCTGGTATCAATTGGGGTGAACTTCACGCTTTTTTTTTTCTTCTGCGGGCTGTAAAAAAAAAATGTTTTCTTTTCCTTTTGTCTAATGTCACTTTGCTGCAACTAAATTTTGTTTGTAACAAAAATTTTGTACAAACTATTGCTAACGATTTTTTTTTTTTTTTTTTTTAATTTGATGCTTAACACAATAAAACTTCCTTCAGGAAAGAAATTCGAATGCATCTGAAATTTCCGTTATTGGAAATTCGTATTCGTTTGCATGCGTTATTTCTGTCATTAGGAAATTTGTATGCATCTGAATGTACGAATGTCCGAATCTTTCTGAAACGAATCGCATATGTCTACTTTGCACACACTTTAGCCACAGAGGGCATTCTCTCTACCTGTCCAGAGAATGAGAATCCAGCATGAAGAAGCCTTGATTACTGATAACACCACACTCTGCTAGTCACCTCCTTTGCCTGATTCCCTTAGGAATTCTGCCATTCAGAAACCCACAGGGTTTGCTGGCCCATACAGCCAGTGGTACTCTGGGGCTCGAGGGCCCACCAGAGAAAATAAGTCTGAGGGTCCACCTAGCCAACTTGTCAAATTTTTCAACACAAGACAACTACGGTCTTTATTCCACAACACTGCCTTTATTACTGATGCCATGACTTTACACAAAAGAATTAGACTTTGCATTGTATGTATGACAGAATCATGCAAAGATATTCATTCGATTTCTTAAGGGACCGTAATATACAGGGGTACAGGTACTCCTAGAATGAGATCCTAATAGGTTGGACTTGATGGACTAATGTCTTTATTCAACCTCAAATACTATGATCCATCTGATTTTTACATTGATGTGCTCAATGAACAAGATATGAGCTGTATATAATGGCGAAGAAACAGTTAATAGAAAATGCCAGTATGTATTATGAATTATGGCCAATGGTACAGGGCTGAAATCATTGCGTTATCCAGTCCTAAAGATGTTGAGATTGGTTATATAAACTGTAGCAATGTACCGTATTTAGAGCGCTAGTGTGCTCTTTAAAAGAGAACTATTCCATACTTCTCTTTAGGGACATGAGAAGACATATACTAAAAGGTCCTCCCGTGACCCAAAGCTCAGTATATAGCGGTCTATAGCTCGCCATATACTGAGAGCGCCACAGCCGGGATGGATCTCAACAATACTGTTGAGCTCCACCCAGCTGGCTGATTGACAGCTGGCTCTGCCTATCTAGAGGCAGAGCCAGTTATGCCCGCCCCCCTCTTCCATCCGTTCCTCCAGTCAGCACTGGAGGATCAGAGAGGGGGAATCCCTTGTGGGAACGGTGACTGACAATCACAGCTCTCTACAGGGAGATGATCGGGAAGTAAGCGAGCGTCGGTATGTTTTCGCTCACTTCCCGATCAATAGAGCCAGCATGTGACAGTTTCAATGTCACAGGTCGGCGCCAACTATAAGGATGAGTGTAAATCACTCACCTCATAGTTATCCTTTAACCCCTTTGCTAAGGTTTTCAGATGTAGTTATTATTGGCTTTGTCACTCTTCATTTTACTCTTTAATGACATCTGACAGGAGTATCCTATTCATCTAAGGGGGGGGGCTTGGGATGATTGTGTTTTTTTAATAATAAATTTGAACAAACTTTGAAAAAAATTACTGATTTACAAATTACACAGTTTGAAATCATGTTTTTCTTCCCTCCAGGTTACAGATTATAGAATCAGACACCAATGTATGTAGGATCACGATATTCTACATTTACAGGATAAAGTGTGTTGACTGTATTTTAATGAAGATGTTTTTTGTAGAACAGAGGAATTAGCAATTTTATCAAGGATGCCATTCTAAACTAAACGTCTGTTGCTATTCCTCTCTGTGTTCAGTAAAATAAGGGAATTTAGAAGATCCTGTCCAATCAAAGACCTCATCTTTTTTAAAAATATTTTTAACTTTGAAAAACTCTTTCAGAAGACACTTCAGTGCATGAGTAAGAAGTACTTTACACTCTACAAAAATGTTTGTATATGCAGCAAACTGCAGGTAATGGACAAAGATAATCCTAAACAGGGGTAGTGAATTAAAATACAAGATAATCCGTTGAGGAAACTTTTCATCGAGCAGAGGTCCGAATAGCAGCCTAGACAGAACAGTCACTTAGCCCGTGTCCGTACCACCGTCTGCCAATTTGGTTGTATTCACAGCTGTGTGTGTGTGTGTGTTCCCAGGTGCAGTGCTGATGTGTTCGATCCTGGGGCTAACAAGTATTTGGAGATGACATGTTCTCTTTATGAAGATATCAGTGGCCTATTATACTCCTGTCTCCTCTGAAACTCCAATACAGATAATAAAGTACAGGAATGTGCTTCATATTTAACCGACACTTCAGCCAGCTCTGATGCAGGAAGTGCTGAGAGCAGCGCTTTATGCTTCAGTGATCGCAGAACAGATCAGGAAATGGACATTCCCCGGTCTGCTCCCGCTCTCCATCCTGACACTGCTTAGCCAGGTACAAGTGATCTGGGTAGCTGTACAGCTTGTACTTGAGGAGCTGGCAGTAAAATGGTGTTAGAAATAAGCATAGTTGCTCACATCTTACAGGGAAAGACAGGTGAGTAGCATGGAAGGGGAGCCAAGTAGTGTAGTTTGGGTAAGGGCTGGGTAGAAGTAGTAGTTAATCGTGGATTAAAGAGTCAGGTCTATCCTGTGCCCTGGTGTGAAAATTAGGGACCAATTAGAGAAAATGTCATAGGCTAACTATGTGATTCCACAATGGTGGAAAGCCAGGATTACTCCCCAAGTGGAGCACAACTAGGATAGTACTGAAATTAAGTACTCTTTGGTGGGTGATGGATCTGAACTAGGCCAGCCATGAAATATAGAACAATACTTGATCACTGAATTGTTTGCATACATACAACTTCCTATTCAGTAAAAATATTTAAAGATAAAAGTGGACTGAGATTTCTTCATTCCTAGGAAGGTAAGTCTATATCAGGGGAATATAAACTTGAGACCAGCTCTGGCCCAGAAATGGGTGGTTGGCTAGTGGAGGTCAACTTGCATAGCGGTGATGAAGGTTTCCCAGTAAGGCCACATGCCCTGTAACCTGAGACTCCAATGTCTCTTAGGTCCAGGTGTTTGCCAGGACCCCTATAGACTAGGCCTGGAACCACTGGAAGCTGAGGTGCCCCTTGTGAATACAAGAATGAGTGTTTCTCGACAAGACCTGAAGGCTATGGAAAGATTAGCTAGAGTGATTGTTCCAGAGTCTTGGACTCTCCATCACTGAAAACAGTGCAGTAGGCCCAGACGGACTCTGCGGCTTAGACACGTTCGCTGCTAGGGGGCACAACAGTGGTATACAATAATTCTAGAGTGGAACCAAAGATGGTACTACTCAGTGCTCTTGGCCTGCTTCACCATCTAGTAGCACCAATTTTCTTAAATCTAAAGAGCTTTTCATGTCCATGACCCTAAGAGCAGACCTATTCAGTCTAAACCAAGTGTTTGTATGACACTGAAGAAAGGGGGCGGGACTATAGAAATGCTGTCAGTCAACAGTACCATTTTTCTACATGCTGGATTTATTGTGTGTGTGTGTATCTATCTTTGATTGTAATGAATGGACTAAAATAGTCGACAAGACCAATGTGCTCTGTTTTTTTGTTATGTTTGTTACTCCACTTTTCACTATCTTAACTGCCAGCCATTGCATAATTCGGAAACAGCTGAATACTGACCTCATGACCACTATCACGAGCACTGTAACCAAGGGAAAAGGTAAACGTTGTCCCCTGAACAGCAATAGAGAAAGGCAATAAGGGTGGGAGTACAGGTGAAGGGAAGGGCAATGAGCGCAGTGCTGTTAGTGCCATACAGACAAGTTTACAGGGTAGTTTCAGATTAAAGAAAGGTTTGTGAGGCAACAGCTCAAGGGTTGTGGTCTACCACTAGGGACAGAGGAGGCAATGCATTGAGACTGCAGCATGAGGAGGTTGACTGCAAATGTCATCACTAGGTATTGGCACATCTGCTTGGGTTCAAATCGGTCAAGGATTCAGTAAATCCTGCTTGAAATTTGACAACCCAAATATAACGGCGAATCCCGTTATTACATTCAAGCTATTTTTACAGCTAATAGGCAAGGCACTGTCAACAAAGGCACAGATGGACACTGCCATGGGGGATAACTATTAATGGAAAATAATAAGGGAAAAATACTGTATAGTGGGGCAGAGGGTTTTTCATGAGGCTTGGAGGGCAATATTAAAAATACACAAACCCTTTTAATAATATGTTTGGGGGATGCCTTAAAGCTGCACATGATCTTATGGAACAGTGTGATTTTCGGCTTCCGCAGCATGTGTATCTATCCCTCAGGAGCAAGTCCCCAGCACATGTGAAGTGATGGCACCCTCAGTGCCCAAAGCATGTACATTACCCAGTAAGCATTTACTCTCCAGTGCATGTGCAATAATCCCTCACATTTCACATTAATTTGCCACCCCAAATATCAGCTTCATCTCCACTTACCCTGGCCAAAACATTCCCTGGCAACATAGCTCTGGCCCACCTCCTGTGTACCATCTCAACTGTTTCTGGGCTCCATGACACAGTTCTTCCTAATGGCCTTCTTTCATTTTGGTTTCTGCTTTTCTACTATTCAATCCATTGTCCCTCATTTCACTGACACACTCCTCCTGTTTCAATTTCAGGATCCTACCCACCAACCTCACAATCCACAGTACTGCTAACATGCTCACCACCATCATAGTTACCAATTATCCCGGATTTGCTGGGACAGTGCCTCTTTCTGTGAACCTGTCCCACTCATTCCACATCCCAAACTTTGTCCCCCTGTGGGAATCAGGTTGACAGAAGGTTGGCAACTAGAAACATCTGACAGCATTATTATCAGTGAGTTCTGGGAGTGATGCTGCTTCAGAGACACAGAGCTGACACCATGACCCCCTTTATCATCCACTGCCTCTTCAGCAGCTTGCTGCCATGGCAACGCGAGCAAAGGGCGACCACAGCCTACTTTGCCCACAGCTGCTTCTGCCAGGTGAGGACTGCCAGGCTGTGCCCAGCTACAGGGGGTGGAGGGGGCAGTGGCCTATCCAGGGTCGCTGCGGCCGGTCTTGACATGTAAATTTCAATTATATGTACAGCTACCCCGAAAACAAGACCTAGAGCTATCTTCAGGGATTTCTGTAATATAGGATCTACCACCGAACTAGGTCTTATTTTCGGGGTATGTCTTATATTACAGAAATCCCCGAAGATGGCGCTAGGTCTTACTTTCGGGGAAACACAGTAGTACCTACTATCACAGCCTCTCTATTTCTCTCCTGCACATATAGGCCACTGTCATGTCCTTTGCTCTTCTTGCCTGCATATCATACCCTCAACACACCTCTCCTGCAAACCAGCGTTGTGTAACTCCATCGCTTTTCCTTTGCTGGCATGAGATTCTACATTTCAACTAGCAAGAAAGTGACCTCATAAGAGGAGATAAGAGCTATCTTCAGCGATCCTGTTGCTGGCAGCGACAGGATAGCTAGTAACATTTTGGCAACACAGAATTGCCCAATACAAGTTTTCTGGCAAGATCAACAAGTAATGGGATTATTTTACAAGGAAAATCATAAGAAAATCAAAACTGCTGAAATGAATGTTAAGAGTTGCATCTTATGTCATAATAGTCCCATGTGTATGGCCAGCTTTAGAGTTTTTGGTGGAAGAGACATGCATAGTCTCTTCTTCCAAGAAACCTTTTTGCCTGGATCCTACCAGTTTTTTTTAGTGTCTATGTATACTACATGGCACATGTAAGCTTCAGAGAATGAAGTCTGGTGCTGGGGATGATGTCATCATCAGTGGCTGCCCATTGGCTAAGGAGAAGTGTTGCAAGATTTGGAAACAGCGATGGAGGAGATCGCAAGAAGTGCGAGGATAGAGTTGTGACCGGGGCTGGATCTGTCCTCATTGGGGAGAACTATGCGAGGTAAGTTTGCCATCAAGTGCAACTACGTTGTGCTCCTTCTTCCACACAGTTCATTTTAGTTCCACTTTAATATCATATTAACCTCCCTGGCGGTCTGATTATCTCAATAATTTTTTTCTTTTAAATTTCCCGCCGGACCACCCCCCTGAGACGCGGCTGCCCGCAAGGGACGGAACCCGGATGCTGCCATCGGCCGGCTGACAGAGCGAGGCTCGTAGGGAGAAGGTAAGACGCTACAGTGTAATCCCGAGTGTGGCTCGGGGTTACCGCTTTTGGTACTGAAAATTGACCCCGAGCCACACTCGGGATTACCACCAGGAAGGTTAAACAGGAATTAGGGATTGCTTTGTTTTCTTAACTGCTGCCATTTACATTATTATCCCATTGTTTACAATCCATCAGAGAATACCACAAAACATATTGAAGAAAGCCTCTTTGAGAAAAATACTTGTGTGTGCTTTTCATTTGTGTATTTTGTTCTGTGTACCATTGGGAAGATTTTCATCACTTCCTGTCCCCAACATGCAACAGGAAGAGGAAATCTCCCAAGGAGAGAGGAATTATCCCTTTTAGACAATTGTTTCTGGAACAGGAGTCCTTATTGGAAGACTTCCTCTCACCTCTTGTTCAGGGGACAACACTAACAGGGTTATTCACAAAAGGGTGTAGAGTTTGGAGAAGTGAACAATCTAGGACAACATAGGTGAACTGGAAAGTGAGCTGAATTGGAGACTTGTTCCAAATCAGCTATTTCGGTCTAGATTGTTCACGTCTCCTGCCTTCTCCAAACTCTTCACATTTTTGTGAATAACCCTGTAAGTTATTTGCACATTTTGACTTGCATGAGAACGCGCACTTTGACTGGCGGCTTAAGAAACATTGCGGGCAATGGACGAATGCTTGTACAAACGCACACAAAAATATGCAACATGCTTCTGCCATGCGTTTGAGCGTTTCCATTGACGTTTATGGGGCAAAAACATGACGTTAACTGCCCAAAGAAGCTCATGTACCTTTTTGGGTGTTTGGCGGTTTCCTGCTGAGGTGTGAACAGGGGCCATTGAAAATAATGGGATTTCTTGTGTTGGGCATTTAGTAGCGCTTTTCCAACTGCCCATAAACTCCTAGGTGTGAACCAGACCTTAAACTATGAATTACTCCTCAATTTCTTTTTAGTGTCAATGATCACCAATAAAAATAAAGTGTACAATGTAGCCAAAAGGAGGCCACTGACAGCAATAAAAACAAAGAACTCCGGGGATTTAAAAAAAAAAAAACTTTTGCAGTGGGGCTACCTCTGCACTGCAAGGGTTAAGTGCTTGTTTTGGTCTAGGGAGGAAAATAAAGTTATATTCACCAGATCCTCAGAGGTGGCTTGCTCTTAGACCCTAGAACTTCTCTCCCCCTCCACTGCAGTGGTCTATGGTCCCCGAGTCATCATGTTCTATACACATTATAAAGGATGGGAGAATGCCAAATGACATACCATTGCTGCAGTGGAGGAGACAGGCTGGAGGGAGAGCAGTCACAGCTGGCCAGCTCTGAGGTTCAGGCGAGTATAACTTTATTTTCCTCCATAGACCAAAACAAGCACTTAACCCTTGCAGTGCAGCCCCACTGCAAGGGTTAATGAAACATTTCACCAGAGTTCTGATTTCACATGGGGACTGACCCTTCCCTGCTCTGTCCAAAGCAAACATAAATAAATGTTTTGCCTAGAGATACCAGCTCTAACCCTGGGCAGTAGTAACTATTGAGCCCATGATCACATTTGTCTGCTGTGGCAATGTGCATGAAGATGCTTGTTTTTGTTGCCGCATGTGAAAACACATGTCCTTTTGTAAAACACACTGCAGTGCCATTCATTCGTAATGCCACCGCAAGGCATCGTATGCTTTCACGTTTGTGAAGTCATACCAAAACGCATGGTTACAAAGTACCTTACATGTTGTTGCAGCACGTTTAGAAAAAAAATGGGTGCAGGGACTTGGTGTGATTGCCAGGCATATGGCAGCCCATTCATTTGCGATGCACGCACCGGCCCCAGTGTGAACGGGTGATAACAGGACCTCTTTTTCAACACAAACTCTCCCTGACATCATCCCTTGTTTCCTTATACATACCCAGAGCCGTAGCTAGCTCCTTTTGCACCCGAGGCCAGAACAGAAAATTGTGCCCCCCTAACAGGCGTGTGATGTCACCCAATGACACATGCGCGGCATCATGTGATGTCATGCACCCCTGCCCCAGGCAGGGGAGAGCAGCAGGGATCCGAGGAGAAGCTGAAGCCTTTGCCTCCCCTCTTCTCCCTGCCGAGCTGCGGTTGCGTTGGCCACCTGGTGCCCCTGTTACCATGGCTCCCTGTGCTTGCCATGGCAACAGGGGTAAGAGGGTGCAGCCAGGCCGACCCTGGCTGCGCCCCCACTCAACTGCGCCTGAGGCAAGTGCCTCACTTACCCCATGGTAGCTACAGCCCTGTACATACCAATATCCTTGCTAATTACTACTACCATTGAGACTACCATTAGGGTAAGAAAGGTCTGTCACCAGCACAATATGCATGTTTTCTACAATGCCATTCAAAGTTCCCGCGCACCCTGCACAACAGGTTAAAACCACTATAATCTGCGAAGATATAGTGACTGACAAGTCCCATTCTAGAGCAGCCTCCCTGTGCTGAACGCACCATCACTGCCCTCTCTCCCTGTTCCTAAGTAATAAGTATACCACGTGCTCCGCTCCTCTTCTGCCACAAACAACAACGCACATCACATGACGCTTTGCATGCTGACGTCATCAGCAGGCGCCCTGCGCTGTCAGGCCAAAACACTCCCAAATGCGACGTATGGGGGTCAATAGCGTCTCGCTGTCATGGTAACAAGAAACTTTCGGGGAGGAGTGTCGTGCAGGAAGACGTAGCTTTGGCGGGAGTCTGGAAGCATATTGCAGAGACGGGAAGTAAGTGGCGCAGTGGCGATTATCTGCCAGTGACTGTCCTCTCTACAGAGGTTGCATGGCTATACCTGTAATAGATGTTTAAATAAGTGATGCTGCAGGGGGTGGAGGCCGTGTAATGGAAGGGTCACTTGCTGGTTTCATACTGTAGTGTTCCTGTCCCAGTTATGCGGTGGGTTTACTCACACGTGTAGAAGCATTTGCGGGGAAACTTACTAATACTGGAGCAGCTGTGCATAGTAACCAATCAGCTTCTATCATCAGTCTGTTCAGTAAAGCTTTGCAAATGAAAGCTAGAATCTGATTGGCTGCCATGCCCAGCTCTTCCAAATCCTATATTCTCTATTCTTATGGTCACCACACATGTTACAATCTGACTATACAATCAACATTAGATCTAACAGCTGTCATATAACCACCTATCTAGTCTATACAATCTGCATCCAATCAGACAGACCCTTGCACTACATAGTTGTTGGTAGATCTAAAGTAAATTGTACAATCAGATTGTAAGGTGTGTGTGTGGTGAGCTTTTTAGGGTCCATTTACACCACGTGTTGGGGCTGCTCTAGCTGTTGTGAGGTGACCAGCGCAGCCACAATGCACTGCGTTGGTGTGTGCTAAAAACAAAAAAATACAGCATGCCTTAGTTTTTTTTCAGTGCAGTGGGATGCTGGCGCACAACAACCGCCTCGCACCCCGCTGTGCGCGTAGAACTGAATGAAATGTGTGATAAAGTACTAAAAAAAAAAAAGTACATCGGGATCGGCGCTATGTGTTTTGGGCAGCGGCTGGTGTGATTTGGCCCTTAGTAAATTCCTCCCATTGTGTGTGATGGCTTGGTAGAGTATGGGTTAAATCGTGAGTAGTGATGGGCATGTGAGAGGGTTCTGAGTGAATCACACCAAGAAATCCTCCAGTGTTTTGGAGAATATCTTCCACATGTAGCATAGTTGTATATTTTATAGTAAACTGCACTGTGTCCATAGTTCACTTTCCAGCAATACAGTGTGTACATGTTCTATCTATGCTTCCAGTGCCACCATGCACCTTTTGTCCCCGTGAGGTAAGGTTACCTTACCTTAGTATGTCCAGGCTGTCACCCCCGGGGCCTCTCCAGCGAGAACGCGGCCTTCCTCCGGTACCGGTAGCTGTCAGAAAGCACGGCGTCGCGTCATTACATGGCGCCCGGCTTCCTGATTGGCCGGCCAGGTGGCTCTATCTAGAGGCAGAGTCAGCTGTACCCGCCCCTCCCCCGTCCGTTCCGCCAGTCAGTGCTGGAGGATCGGACAGGGGGGGAATCCCTGCAGGGAGTGAGAGTTAAGGCTCTCTGCAGGGATAGATCGAGAAGTGAGCGAGCGACGCTATGTGTTCGCTCACTTCCCGATCTATTGAGCCGATCTGTGACAGTTTAATTGTCACAGGTCGGCTAGAACTATGAGGCTGAGTGATGTTCACTCGCCTCATAGTTCTCCTTTTAAGATGGGGCTTTACCAGTGCTTTGCAAAGTGGCAAAATGATATTTCTATCCCATGAGTAAATCCCTCTTTTATTAATACAAGATCATACACTACTGGTTTTATCAGCTGCAGCTTGCCACTGCATGCTATTGCTCAGTCTATAGTCTAGAACAGTGGTTCTCAACCTGTGTAACCTCCGGACCCACATTTGTCTTTGGTAATTTTTCTATTTTTTTAAGATCCACCCAGTCTCCCTACATTACTAGAACTGGAGTGGATCCTCTAGCCTGGGGTCCAGGGTGGGCTGCTGTGCTGTGACGGACCTCCATCCATATGCGCATTGCTTGTACAGCTCCCTTGTGTGTCCTGTAGATGCGAGGGAGCTGTAAGCAATGCACGTATAAAGGGAGCTCACTCATGGCCATACCCCCAGCCCACCCCACCTCAAGCTGACACTCGGCGCCTGGCGGCATATTTTGAATGGCTGCTTGGTGTGAGAACTGACAGTGCTGCGCTAGGAGGAGGCTGAGGAGTGTCTCACCTAGAAAAGTGGAAGGCATGTGGTGACCCGCTGAACATGGGGTTGCAACCCACTTTTGGGTCACGACCCACCAGTTGGGAACCAAAGGTCTATAAGGACCCCAAGATCCTTAAAAACCCCTCCCAGTGTGTATTCCACATGCATGCTCTTTGCTCCCAAGTGCATGACCTTACATTTTGTTTAGATTAAAGCTCATCTGCCACATCGCTGCCCTCTCTCCAATTTTATCTGATCTTGTTGCAGGGATTCTATGTTGAGAGATCTTATTTTGTATCGTCAGCAAACACCGGCAGGGGGATATTTATTCCCACCTCAATATCATTTATGAAACGGGATAAACAGAATTGGCTCCAAGGCTGAACCCTGGGGTACACCACTCACCGCTTTAGACCACTTAGAGAATGAGCCATTTATTCCTACCCTTTGGATGCGGTCCTGCAACCAGTTCTCTACCCTTGTGTATATATATATAGGTTCTTCAGTGCCAATCGACGTTAGTTTGTAAACTAACCATTTGTTGGGTGATGTATCAAAAGCCTTTGCAAAGTCTGGAAAGATTAAATCAACTGGGATTCCCCTGTCCACCTTCCAACTTACTTCCTCATAGAATGTTAACAGATTTGTCTGGTAAGAATGGCCTTTCATAAATCCGTGCTGGTTCGTACTTATGATACTGTTCTCGCATTCAAATTTTTGAATATAATCCTTGACCATTCCCGTAAGAACTTTGCATATTAATGATGTAAAGCTTACTGGCCTGTAGATGCCTGGTACACATCTTTTACCATATTTGCTTTCAATCTTCTGGTACCTCTCCCATTCTTAATGTGTTCTTAAACATTAAATGCAATGTTCTGACAATAAGACTCAGTTCTTTGGGAGCTCGTGGATTTAAGCCATCTGGTCCTGGAGATTTCATAGTGTTTATTTTTTTTTTTAAGCCTTTCTTACCTAAGCCTCTGTTAGCCACTGGGCTTCGTCTAGTCCATTATTAGAATCGTTTTCACTTTGTTTATCATACCCGTCTTGCTAATCAGTTAAAACAGAAGAGAAGAAAGTCCTCAATACCTCTGCTTTTTCCCCTGTCACTTGTAACCAGCTTTCCCTGCTCATCTTTTATGGAGCCGTCTTTACTTTTTTACTATTTATGGAATTTTTGGGGTTACTTTTACTCTCTATAGCCATTTGTTAGAGGTGCACTGAAATGGAAATTTTTAAAACGAAACCAAAATAAAAGAAATTGTCAGACCGATACCGAAAATGATCACCCGACAGTACTGGGTGAGTATTTCGGCCGGTTTGTCAGCTAGCTAAGGGTCAGGATGTAGCACGGATGTCGGGAGCTGCAGTGAGACACGTCTGCTCAGTCTCACATCCCGGCCACGCCCCTTTTATTAAATATTTAATGTATCACTTCTCCCTCCCTTTTAGATTGTAAGCCCTCAGGGGCAAGGCCCTCCTTACCATCTTGTCTTGTATTGTGATTGTAATGTCTTCCTTATATTTTAAAGCGCTGCACAAACTGTTGGCGCTATATAAATCCTGTATTATAATAATAATCTCTAGCTGGTGTTTCCACCATTTGCCTCGTTAGAGTAGACAAGTGACGTGCCTTTGATGAGCGCTTGGTTCTGTTTGGCCGATCAATATCTGGGTAACTGAAGTTCCCCATAACTATAACATTGATTTCCCTCCCCACCATCTCTGTCTGTGAGATTAGTTGAAGCTCATCCGTTTTCCTTATGGTTGGGGGTCAATAGCAAATGCCCATCGATAATGCACCATTTTTATCACTTGTGCTTATCTCTAGCCATAAGCACTCTGCAACACCCCCCGATGTCTTATTGATGTCGTTGCGCACATTTGCCATCAGATGCCATGTACATGCATGCCCCTTCTCCTTCTATTTTTTTGATCCCACCTAAAGCGGACCTTTACACTAACAAATCTAATTCTACCAATGCATCCCTCTATGTATGATGATTAATAATAACATAGACATGTCAAGTGTAAAATGCTGTGATTTTGAAATACTTACACTTGCAGAGCACTCACTTCCTGCTTTGAAAGTGCAAACGACTTCAGTTTGCCAATGCAATGCTCACTGGGATTGCCTTGTCATCAGCAGAGCATTGCTGGGAAATCTTATCTGTAATCTCGGGAGATCTCAGGGAAAGGCATTTTCCTCCCCTGAGATGATGTGCATGCTCATATGTCCTAGTCACATGTGTAGTCACATGTGCCAGAAATCCAGGAAGTAATAGGAGAGCTAGTAATCTGCCCTTAGTTAACATGGCCACTGTCAGAAGACTGGGGAAGAAAAGAGAAACAAGGTATGCAAAGAATACAAAGCCGGCAATTGTCTGGAAGTATGTGTTTGTAGATTGTCATCACTAAACATTTCTAAAAGTGTGTTGTTATTTTAAAGATATGGGTAAAGGTCTGCTTTATGTAAAATGTACCCTTCGATTATTCGCAGTCCAGTCATGGGTGCTGTCAAACCAGGTTACTGTTATTCCCACAAGGTCATACTCTTCCTTAATTAGTAAAAGCTCTATATCTTCTATTTTGTTTGCCAGACTTCTAGCATCTGTAAACATGGCTTTCATTATTCTGCTGGTGTTCAGGTTTTTATCACTATTATTTTTAGCCTTCTTATTATTGGGCTCTCTAATGGCACACTAAAGATTTCTGCCAGACTCTCTTTATTGGACGATGTTAAAGTATCTTTCCTTGTATATGTTATTGATACAGTATTGTCACCCTTTTTGCTCCTCCTACGCCTTCTCCCCTTTTCTCTGTACTCCTCTGTACTCTGTGACCTTTTTGAATTTTGCTTGCTGTCTGAGGTGGTTGTTTTTGATCCCTCCCCCCAGATCCTAGTTTAAAAGTTCCTCCTAGTCCAGGGGTCAGCAACCTTAAACACTCAAAGAGCCATTTGGACCCGTTTCCCACAGAAAAGAAAACACCGGGAGCCACAAAACCCTTTTGGCACCTAAAATGAAGATAACACTGCCTATATCGTTCTTTACCTCTGTGCTATGTATAGCATGTATATAGGTATATGTGGGCTTAGTAACGCACTGAACTCTGGGCTTACCTGAGACCCCGCAGAGCCCACCTGAGAGTGACCCTGCAGAGCACACCATAGATCCTGTACAGCCCATCTGAGACACTCTATGGGGGGCTCTGCAGGGCCTCAGGTGGGCTGGTCGCCGGGGTCTCTTTCCCTGTACCTCCTCCCAACTCCGCTTACCTGCTGCTGCGGCCTGGCCTCCTCCACCCCCTCCCATGTCACCTCTGCCTACCGCACCTGGTACAGCTGATACTCATGTAAGAGGCCCCCAGGCTGCCCAGACCCCTCACATGGGTACCGGCCGTAAAATCGTATGTGCAAGAGAACCGATCTGCCCTGGATCAGCTGTTCGGTCCTGAAATGTCACTTTCATCTGACTCTGTGAGGGCGATCTCGCATTCCACCCCACTCGCAAAGTCGGATAGAAGTGACATTTCAGGACCGAACAGCTGTTCCAGGGCAGATCAGTTCTCCTGCACATACGATTTGCGACGTCGATCTGCCCTGGAACAGCTGACAAATGCTTGGAATGCTTGACCTATTGGTGATCACACATTCCAGCACCAAAAAGATCCCCCACCACCCCCGGCTCCTCATTCGAACTCGCCCGCCAAGCCTCACAGCCAGCATCCCAGCCAGACAGTGTGCACTGCAGGGGGCGGGGCATGTGACACACGTCTCCTCTCCCGCCACCTGTTACTAGGGACCCGGCCGAGAGAGGAGATGAGTCACACGACCCACCCCCTTGCTGAGAAGCCTGTCTGCAGTGCGGGGACCCTGCACTGCCGCATTTTCCCCCGGGGGGGGTACCCAGGATCAACCTCACTGGGGCCCCCCCCCACAGCCTCAGGCCCCGTTGGTAGTTCCGCCCCTGGACAGGGAGCCGCAGCAGAGGAATGGAAGAGCCACATACGGCTCCGGAGCCGTGGGTTGCTGACCCCTGCTCTAGTCTGTTAACTATATTTCCTCCCCATTTAGGTGCAGTCCATCCCTGCTGTAGAGCCGGTGGCCGAATGAACTATTTTTGTGATTTACAGACTATTACCAGAGAGTGCAACCAGGTCCCCAACCACCATTCCCGAAGCACAGCTTGGTCAAAACTCACCGCTACTCTGCTGATTGTACAATAATGGAGCAATATCATTGTGATGAAGTCAACCAAATGTTCTCTCCTCCTGTTAATGTGTTCCCTGACAGCCTGTAACAGAGCCTGAATGGTCTAGTTTTCTACTGACTCCACTGCAGCTAAGCAATTTGGGCTGGTCCAGAACCCACCCCAGCTTATGATTGGACAGTAAAAGAGCAGCAGTACACTGAAGTCATCATTATGCTCCCCTTGTGTAAGAATGTGCTTAGGCTGAAATACAAAGCCGTAGAGGGTTGTCTTGCAGTGCTGATTCTCTGTCTTTTTCCCAGTCTTCATGCTGCTATGCAGGAGACTAATATCAAGATTGAATCATGTACTTATGCTAGTTCAATTTAAAAGTACATTTCTTTTCTTATGGATTAATAACTGCAGTTTAATCTATCTGGAAGTTGCGATCTCTTCCATGAATATATTCTAGCTTCATACTATAGTTCTGGATTTTTGCCAGGCATCTTAATTGTCACTTCCCCAGGTTACACAGTAATGTAGAAAGTCACATGTCTATAGAGTTCAATCAGGAACACATCATGATTTTGTAGTTTTGTTACTGTCAATGTCCCAATTGTTACCCCTGATTTATGGAATGCTGGATAACTCATATTAATGTATAGTCAATGCTACAACGTTTCTAAGAGCCACCTATCAGATTCAAACCTGTCACGTAAGTTTGAATTTTATTGAGGATACAAGAAGCGGAGAGATTGGGGGCTGTGTGGAAGCGTCTTCAGGAAGTACAGTAGCAGCGACCCTGTGAGTTTCTGTGCATGCATGTCATCATGGCTGTGGCGGCTGAAGGGAGCCAAGAATTGTTAGGCAAGTATTTCACAGCTCTGCAGACTAGATTAGTTATTGAGCAGCATGTGGTTAGCTTTAAAGTAGCTTGGGCTGGCAAGCTTCGGGTCTATATTCGTTTGATGTAAAACATATTGTTTTTTACTTTGATATGCTCATGTTTTAATTTATATATTTTTTTCTGCAGACCTTAAGAATGGATTTCAAGCGTAAAAAAGGGGGTTTCCCAGCCTCCCAGACCAAGAAACAAAAATCAGACTGGGATGACGATGGCCCCTCGCAGTTTGAGGAGGAACTGGCTAACCTGGATGAAATTGAAGCAGATATGGCCACAGAGATGAATGAAGCAGATATGTTGCCTGTTGGTAGGTGAAGTATTTGGTTACTGAATAGTGGGGTTGCATCACAAAAACTGTAAATAAAAGTGAAGCAACTGGTCAGGGCAACTAACAAGATTCCATGCTGTGTTGAAAGGTGAAAAATGAAAATATCCTGATATGGTAATGGTTGCAATTACAGTTAATGCTCGACTCTGTTTAAAGCCCTTGGGTAAAGGTTAGGTCAGTCCAACACTGATTACTAAGGATGAGCCTTGGGTTTGCTGCTACAGTGCGTTTGTGGTGTCGCAAATTAAGGGGTGTGGAATTCCTCTCGCCCGACGCCCTGGAAATATGCAGTTCAGGGCGTGTTTTTAATTTTTTCTACAATTAGCCCTGCTTTGTGCAAGCCACCCAGGTCACTTGTATACCAGGCTGTTTGTGTCCCCTCAAGATCCATCCTCCTCCCTTCATGCTGTGATTTTTTTTTTTTGGGGGTCACCCGTTTTTCTGGGGGACCCAGGACCACTGCGATCATTTCAGGATGGAGAGCAGGGAGCAGAGCGGAGAATGTCTGCTCTGTGACCAGTGAGACAGCAGAGCTGTACTCACAGCCTTCTTGTCTCAGCTGTCACATGTGGAGCTGTACAGAAAATGGAGCACAATACTGTGCTCGATCTCCTGTATTGGAGGGCAGGTTCCATTAAGATTAAACAACCTACTACACCGTGCTAAGGTGTAATAGTGATTATGTGTTAAGCTGCAGTACTAACAGGTGAAAATAAAGCTCAACAAAACATGAACATTAACTCAGCTCCCCGCGGACACCAAGGACGCCGGTCCCGGGCCCGTAGGAGGGGCAACGGAGCCCAGGAAGCACGGCAAGGGTGTCCGCGGCGGCCCCTTCTTCGGGACACAACAGTCGGCTCTACAAGTTTAAACAGAGTCCCGGCGGCAAAAGTCGCCGGGAGTCTGTTTAAACAGCCCCTATGCTGGCGACGTACACTGTACGTCTTCAGTCACGAAGGGGTTAATGCACTGCGCTAACCCAAGCAATAATGAAAAAAAATTGTGTGCAACCTGTATCTAGTGAAATGATTATTTCATAGATTCATATAAGTGCCCAAAAATATAAATTTTGCTTCTCATATAAGCAAACAAAACAGAATTATCATATAAGCAAACAGAAATATATATATATAACTGGATATAGTGTCCAATTGATAGTGAAAACGTCTCAAAATGTTGACAAATCCTCCAAAGCAGGGCTCTCTGTGTCCATAAAGTATGTATTGACTTTAAATAGTGCCAACTTCTTCCACCAATGTAGAACTTTACTCCACCGTGATCCAATCCCACATGACACCGGAGTTCTGGGGCTACCCTATATAGGATAAGCCATCAGGGTTTTTATCCCTGGTGTTTCTCCTCTGCTACTCACCACTGAATTAGCTTATTAACTCATGTAGCCTTCACTCACTCCTTTCTCCTCCACTCGACTGCTTAAAACCTAGGCCCAAACATAAATGTAGTTGCCTCTCGTTGTAGAGTATTTCACAACTTAGACTTTTGTTATGGATTGAAAAATCAAGGAAATGACAGTCATGTTAGAAATCCTCCGGTCAAACAAATCAAAGCATGCCAGTACCAGGAAGCGTGCGTCTACTCCACCCACCCGATGCGTTTCGTCACTACGACTTCTTCCAGAAAGAAACTAAATGTATCCAATCTTGTCAGAAATGTTTCAACTGCTACACAGACTTCCGCCTCTCTTCCTACCTGCAGGAGATTGCCAAGTGCAGGGGGCACATGGCACTGCTATTTGTTAATAGGAATTTAGAACACCTTTTTCATGTAGAGGAGAGGTGGAGGTGTTCTTTAGTCCTATGGTAGTAGCACTGCTCCTCCCCAGATAGAGTAAAGTTAATAAGAATTGTTACCCTAGGACAGGAAGTGTGCCACTGACAGGATCACTAGGTAAAAATAAAGGGAAATGGCCTAAAAACGGAGGCAACCACCATGTCTGAGGACAAGTAAGCTGCAGTGCATAGAATTTCCGGGTTTTGTATAATCTTTACCTGTGGCTTAATGCGTGTTAAAACATACTGTAGCAAATACGTACTCAAAAGCAGCATGAATTTGCTATAGTATGAATTCAGTTGTAATGTAATGAGTGCAGTTTAATGATTTGCTGCTTGAAGACCACATTGTTAATTTATTCTTTTTTGTTTTATTCTTAAATTACTTCAGTGAAACTCTCAGACAAGATTTCACCAAAATGGCTCCGACCTCCCCTTCCCAGTATTGACACTCTAAACGATTCTGTGTGTTTTCATCAGATTGAATTGGACCATTATGTGGGTAAGTTACAGATAGGTATATTCTGCTGTCTCTAATTCAAGGTGGTGATAAAATATAATAGTTAAAAGGAACCGGTCTTAGGAGAAGTAAGTAGGTTGACTCGCTGACCTGAAGATAATAGTGGCTTTTCTGTTTTGCTAATCCCCTTGACCTGGAACAGTCTTGTATATAGCAGGTCTCTGGGCACCTGGCATGTGCATGTTTGTTTTTGCCTAGTGACTTGGGAAGTTTTCGTACATAGGCACACCTGAGGCATGCTTACATGTTATCACATAAGGGCATCACAAGCTTCCAGCTCCATTCAGCAGGGAGGAGATTGGCGAACGGATGTCTACCTCCTCGCTTTCCACGCACACCCATGATGCCGGGCCCTCAGGAGGGGTAGTGGAGCCCAAGAAGCAAGGCGGGGGTAGTCACGATACTCTGTTCAACAGCCCGTGGAAGTGATCCGGCAGCAGAGGGACTTTGTCAAGGGACAAAACTCCAAAGCTGCAGCTCTTGTGGAATGTTCCCAGTCTGCAGTGATCAGGACCTACCAAAAGTGGGCCAAGGAAGTGCACTGGTGGACCATCAACAGGGTCATGGGCGGCCAAGGCTCACTGATACACGTGGCGAGTAAAGGTTGGCCTGTGTAGTCTAAACCAATAGAAGAGCTACTGTAGCTCAAATTGCTAAACAAAAGTTGATGCTGGTTTCGATAGAAAGGCGTCTGAACACAGTGCATTGCAGTTTGTTGCGTATGGGTCTGCGTAGCCGCAGACTGGTCAGCGTGTCCATGCTGACCCATGGCCACTGCCAAAAGCTCCTACAATGGGCACTTGAGCATCAGAACTGGACCACGGAGCAATGGAATAAGGTGGCCTGGTCTGATGAATCACATTTTCTTTTACATCTCGTCAGCGGTACGTTGGAAGCCTATTCAAAATGTATAGGCTACCTTACAGCAATGGATATTAATGCATGTGTGGTAATGCACCCCAACAGTGTGAATCTTGGCTATAAGCTTATTTATTACTTGTTAAGAATATGTAAGTAATTTATTGTTCATAGCCTTGAAAAGTGAGTGTTCAGGCTAGAGGCTGAACATTCAAGTGCACCTGTTCCTTTGCTCTGTTATTGAGTTTTGATAGGTCTGTGCCTGGCCTTCCTCCTTTCGTAGCAAGGTCTGGCCATGGTGAAGAAGAAAATTCTATCTAGGTTATTTGCATTCCAATATATGCTTTTTTTCTGTGAGAGTAAGACATAGCATCCAGAGGCAATGCCCCTAAACACAGGGAGAAAACACTAACTCAGTGTAGACTGGAGTTCCTAGTGGGATCTGAACCAAGGACCCCTATTTCTGTATGGCAAGAGATGCCAACAACTCTGGCCTTGCTGCCCGCACGCAGCCTGGTTTTGTGTAGAAGCCAGTTTACATACCAGCTGCTCTCAGGACAGGCTTTGTTCTGTGTAAATAAGGAAGTAGAACATTGTAGAAGATATCAAGTGTAATTAGTGCCATAGGGAAGCAATACACTTGGCAACGTTTGCCTGTTGTCCCTTTTTTCTGACCGTTTGAATCAAGTGAATGTAATGGATTGTCATGCCAAGGGAAGTGGATGGGTGAGGGGGGCCAGGAATTCCCCTGGTGATGATCTAAATTTCACCTTCACTAGAGGGCTGATAGGGAGGGGGAAACGGTGTTCTACTTTGTGTAGGTGGATAGGTCACGTATCACTTGTTTCGAATTGCTGCTGTTAACTGTGTCAAATGCCACTTTAAATTTAATTGACTCTTTACGCTTCCGGGTGTTATTGATTTTCTGAACCATAAAGCACAATCGTTTAATTATCGGTCATCTATATGATTATTTGTTTTCTGTAGTACTAATATTGTCTGTTGAAGCATGTGGTAGTATTAATTGTATAGAGCTGTTAGAGGTCTGCCGGGACCCTGTCTCTCTTTCTCCCCATCTCAACCAACAAATGGCTATGGTGCACAATGAAAGGTTTGTTTTTTATTAATAAAAGGGAAAGACTAGTGGCAGTTTTGCAGTATACTAGAAAACTTTGTATGTGATATGCTGTTCTGAGAAGGCAAATGCTTTTTATCATTCTGTTAAACTGCAACTCCAAGCAAGTATGTTTTTGGTTTTGCAAAGAATAAAGAAGGGTTAGAGCAGGGGTGGAAAACTCAGGCCCTCCAGCTGTGGTGAAACTACAAATCCCATGATGCATCTGCCTCTGCGATTCGTGCCCGTGGCTGTGAGAATCTTGCAAAGCCTCAAGGGACTTGTAGTTCCACAACAGCTGGAAGGCCGGAGTTTGCCACCCCTGGGTTAGAGCATAGATCAGGTTGTCCCGTTGTTGACTGCCATTCAGGTAGAAAGTGAGAGAAATCTCTTCATTAGGATTGCACAGAGCAGTAAAGAACCTTTTTGGAGTCCTGGCCCTTCTTTACTGTGTAAATAAAGAGTTTATATTGCTGAGTATGTCCCCATTGGAGATACTGAGACAGATTTACTAATAGAGTTTGCGAATCTTCAGTAAACGAGGCGTGTGAATATCCTTTTAATTTTCACACATCTGGATAATTTATCTGCATTCAACGTGAACAGGAATTTGCTTTTGATATATAGTTACACAGTTAGTCAGGCTGAAAAAAGATACATGTCCATCGAGTTCAACCTATAGAGATATAAAAAAAAAGAAAAGCCTAAACAGAACGCTATGCCTACAGTTACCACTGTTGATCCAGAGGAAGGCAAAAAACACCCCTTTAAAGCATGGTTGGATAAGTTGAGGGAATATTCACACATTTTTTTTTTTCCAGTGAAGTTTCTGTAGTGGAACGTTGATATTAACTCTTACATTTCATATTGTTGATAATTAGCTTATAGATTGCTATTTTTATGTGTAATCTTAATTTATTGAGAACATTTTCCAAAAAAAGGAGGAACGACAAAAAGAAAAACCCACAGCAACAGACAGTTGACATTATGCATTTATGAAGACAGCCAGTTAATAATTACATTTCAAAGACACAGAAGAGCGGCTATAGTAAATAGCATATGTGTAAGGACATAAAGCATAAACACAAATCATACAAACAAACTACATTAGAAAAACAATGATAAAACAAACTCTGTGATCCTTGGGACCCTTATCCCCCCCAAATACACCCCACCTAGATACACACCCAACCAGTATGACTGGTACAAAATAGAACACCAGAAAGCAAAAGGCTGAATTTGCCAGTGGCAAAAAAAATATATGAAGGACGTATGAAACGAACATCCAAAAGAATACAGAACAGAGAAGGTGAGAGAGAAAAGAAGTCACGGAAGCAGAGAAGAGGGGAAATAAAAGGTGGGGGCAGGGAACTAAGAAGAAAGTGGGAGAAAGGGGAACAAAATTTAAAGCAGGGAGAGAGTTCTCTCCTCTCTGTCATGGCCAAATCAGGAAAAATCGCCATATTATTTTTATTATGTAATAGTTCTAGTAGTTGCAAAACACTATACAGACATACACTGAGTGGCCAGATTATTATGACCACCCATCAGTACTTCGTTGGGCTACGAGATGACTCCACGAGATGACTTTGTTGGGCCGCCTCGTGACTCCACGAGATGTTGAAAGGTGCTGCGAGGAATCTAACACTGCACTGTTGCCCTTCTGTTGTCTTGTACCAGTCTTGCCACTCTCCGTTCTGCCCTAACATTGACTAGTCGCTGACGGCCACAATTCGCACGTTCAGACCCAGATTTTCGGCTGACAGTCCAGTCTTTAAACACTTTACCAACAGCTGCTCTTGAACATTTTAACGAATTCTGCTGTTTTGCTGACAATCGCTCCATGGCTCCGAGCGCCAACAATTATTCCACATTCAAAGGCTGCTAAATCGCGTTGTTTACCTATATCTTCAGAAAAAAATCACTTCTACTGTCGTGGTAAACAACCTGCTTCCCTATTTATAATGGTCTGGCCCTCTAGCAACTTCAGCGCGAAATTATAGCTAATTATAGCTAATTTGCCTACAAACGTCAGGTGGTCATAATAATCTGGCCACTCAGTGTATACATGGAACAGATTAACTTTAGATGTACCCTAAGAGCATTTAGGACACCCTCAGCCCCTGTCCGTCTTTGTGCTTTGGCTGAGAAAATTTCTATAGAAAGGTCTAGATCAACTTTAGAGAAATACTGCCTGCAGGAATGTCCGATTTATGGTTAGTTACAGTTATGTAGGCCTTGGCATCCAATCATCTGGTTTGTTCTGGTCATTTTGAATAAATTCTTGAGAACCCCAATGACTAAACTTTGAGGATGAAAACTTTTATCAAGAAAGCTGTTGTCGAGGAGGATTTGTATGTGGTTTGAGCATCATGGCTGCTATTACCTAAAAGTGTCCACCAGGGATGCACCAATACCGATACTAGTATCGGTGCAGATACCGAGTATTTGGGTGAGTACCCGTACTCGCCCAAAGGCTCCCATACTTCCCCCGATTCCAGAGCTTCTGGTAAGAAGGAGATTTTCCTCTGACCGACAGTGCTGTGAGGGAACATGGAGTTGGCTTCCCGGCCAATTGGCCACCCGGTTTATTGATTGGACGGGTAGCCAGCTTGATGCTGATTGGCTGGGATGATGGCCTCCCGGCCAATCAGCATCCAGCTGGCCAAACAGCATGGAGCCATGATTACCCACCGCCTGGCTTCTTCAATGACCGGGACGCCAGTTCCATGCCAGCGGAAGTATTGGTACTCTGTAATGGCGAGTACTGAAATATAAAGATCAGTTCTTTTACTCGATACCGAAAAACCGGTATCAGTGTTTCCCTAGTATACACACTTTTCTTGCTTCTCTGATAATAAATGCATATTATGTTGTTAAAAGTAATACAAGAGGCATAACTGTACAAAATGGCAAATAAAGGCAGTTGCTTAACCAATTTAAAACTAGCATGTGAGGTCAGAAGCAGGGGTGAGTTGAGGGTCATGGAGAAAAGCGAAATCGTAGCAATAGATTTGTGGACAGTGAAGGTTAGATCACCAAAGACTATTGAGCAATTGAGATGAAATCAGTGTTTGGCATGTTATGGTACATGGAACTGTAGGTGATAACTGGGACATTGACGCAAGGCACCTGTTTTATTGATATATAGTTTGTGAATGTGTGGCTAATGGAAGTTAAAGCAGATCTTTCTTGCATGGAGAATGGAGTAGGGACACTGTGGGTTGGGATGCACCAATACCGTTTTTTAAAATTATGGAGTACGAGTACCGATATTTACCTTTTTGGTATTCGCCGATAGCAGTACTTACGGAAGCATGGAGCAGGCTTCCCGGCCAATCAGGAAGTCGGGAGGCAAGTCATTACCTACCGCCCGGCTTCCTGATTGGCTGGGAAGCCGGCGTAATGCGGCTTGGCTGGGAAGCTCCATGTTCCCTCGCCCCAAATACTCGGTTTCAGTACTAGTATGGATATCGGTGCATCCCTAGTTATATGGATGTGTATGTAGCATGGAATAAGTGACAGGTTGTGGACACTGGAAGGTTCGTGGAGATGGGCAGTAATAGAAGTCATTGATATGAGGACAGTTTAAGGAGAAAATGTGAGTAATAGTTGCAGCATACCCAGGCTAGTGTAGAGAAGAAGCAGATACAGAGAAAGTAGTGAGGGCTTAAGTGTAGCAATACACAAGAAAGAAACCTATACTAATGCTAGTAATTAGGATTGTAGTGTTGGCATATGCGTATGAGAGCAAAATTCATGACTGTTGGCACAGTCCATCATTAAGAAACCAAAAGTGGCAATCCAAATTTAATAGTAATTGGGGCACACACATTTATGATTAAGGTCTGACGCACGCACTCTCTCTCTCTCACACACACAGACACACACCTGTATATTGTAGCTAAGGGTGAGCATTTCTTTCTTGAATTTAATAATAAAATATCTTGCAGGAAAACCTGTGCCTGGTATGCTGGGAGCCACGCAAGGACCAGTTCCCATAATACGGATGTTTGGAATCACAGCAGATGGCAACAGTGTATGCTGCCACATCCATGGCTTTGCTCCTTACTTCTACGTACCCTGCCAGGCTGGTAAGTGCTTTGGAAATATAACATAGTCTTGGGACAAAACTGTTGGTCCATTCACTTTGTCATTCCTTTTTAGGGCCGGTTCACACCACAAAGACTGTGTTACAGACCGTTCGGCATCGCAGCCACGCCCCACTCCTGCAGTGCGATCGCCTTCCAGTCCAGTACGATCTGGAAAAATAGTGCTTGACTTCAATGCACCGCCATGCCCCTAAACGCAGGGAGCCGGCCGGCTTGCGTTCCAGTGCTTTCCTGAGGCCGACCGCTTTGGAACGCAAACTTTGTGGTGTGACTGGGCCCTTAGTCTGTTGATTTTTGCAAAATACACTTGTATTGAGGGAAGCATGTAGACTGACAAACTCCTTCTGGAATTTCTAGTTACTTGGATGGCTGTGGCCACAATGCATTGGGTCACTGACCTATGATGAGCATATAGCAAAAGATTTGGCTGAAGTTGCACTTTACATTTATTTATATATATATTCAGATATTTATATAGTGCCGACCGTTTATGCAGCGCTTTACATACTACACATTCTTATCAGTCGCTGACCTCCAAGGAGCCTACAATCTAAGGTCCCTATTGCACATATATATTAGGGCCAATTTAGACCGGAGCCAATTAACCTTCCAGCGTGTCTTAGGAGTGTGGAAGGAAACTGGAAGAGAACATGCAAACTCCTTGCATGGAGTGTCCTGACCTGGATATGAACCAGGGACCCCAGTGCTGCAAAGCAGAAGTGTAACCACTAAGCCACTGTATATCATTAATTTATTCCATTGTAATGGTTTTTGTTTTTTGCAGGTTTTAAGCAGGAACATTTAGGTGAATTCAAAAAAGTGCTGAACAATGCTGTGATCAAGGACATGCGCTCTAATAAAGACAACATTTCACAGGCTGTCCTGGCTGTTGACATCTGTATGAAAGAAAGTAGGTATTTCCTTTCTGCTTGTCTACCTGACTGTATATTTCTTTCAAGCAATTTGTTGCCTATTTGTACTAATGTCTCTGCTAATATCACTACTAAAGCAGTCCTACAGTATAATCACAGAGCTCCTGTGAAGAGGATCATGTGGTTAGAGGTTGCATTGACATTGAAAACCAAATAACAATCATGCTCTTTGTGGCTGTGCTGGGGTATTTTGAGCACAGATAAAAGTAAATAGAGAAATAAAGAGTAGCTGATAATTGCTCTAGCAACTGACACCCTAAAATAGATTATGTGCCTGCCTTCTTCACTATATTATACTGATTGGCAGCATAGTTTACTCGGGACAGTATGGTAAAACTCATGTTGCATTTTGGAACCAGGCCTTTTTCTGGTTCAGACCAATTTGATTTTAACCGAGATAGATATGTAGCTGAAGTAGCTTTGTTTAAAATCCTTTCTGTGAGTATGACATCAGGGGTATGCGATTCCTATCACCCGACACCTGGGACATGCCGTTCTGGGTGCCGGGCAGGTGTTTTATTTTTTTCTCTACATTTAGTCCTGCCTGTGGGTAAGCGGGGCTAAATGTAGAGCTGGGATGCCACTGCTAGTTTTCTAGAAGTCATATGTGCGACTGTGTTGCAGCCTGCTTGTAGCCCTCCCGGCTGTGGTTTTTGGGGTCCCCCACTCTTCTGGAGGACTCGGAACCATAGTAAATTAGTTTAGAATGGAGTGGAGGAAGCAGAGCGGAGAACGTCCGTTCTCCGTTTGCTCTCTGCAATCAGTGAAACAGGAGCACTGTACTCACAGCGCTTCCTGTCTCAGCTGTCACAAGTTGGGCTACACGGGAAATCAAGCATAATTCTGTGCTCGGTCTTCTGCATTGGAAGGCAGGGGAGACACCTGGGGTCTAATATACCCTAGATCCTTGGTTCTCAACTGGTGGGTCGTGACCCAAAGGTAGGTCGCGACCCCATGTCCTGTGGGTCGCCAGATGCCTTCCACTTTTCTAGGTGAGAGAATCCTCAGCCTCCCCCTAGAGAAGCACTGTCAGTTCTCGCATCGAGAACTGATTAAAAAATATGATGCCCGGTGCCGACTGATGACTTGAGGTGGGGCTATGGCCGCAAGGGAGTTCCATTCATAAGTGCATTGCTTACAGCTCATCACATTCTGGCTCCCGCCACCTCGAGGGGTGCGCACGAGAGCTTTACAAGCAATACACATATGAATGGAGCACCATCACAGCACAGCAGACCACACTGGACCCCAGGTTGAGGATCCACTTCAATTTCCGTAATGGCAACCCTCCCACCCACAGTTCGATCGCCTGCACCGGAAAGCACAGTACCACAACATGGAACATTGCAGTGCAACTTGGGTCGCAACTTAATGACCAAGGACAAATGTGGGTCCTGAGGTTACCCAGGTTGAGAACCACTGCCCTAGATGTCTCCATAAAGAGAACCTGTCCCCTCCAAACACTATCGCATAGGAGCTTGTTAACCCCTGTGTGATCGCAATAAAGTTACGTGAAATAAAAAAGTAGAAAGCATGCGTATGACATCGTGTGTGCTGCCCCTATTCCACTGTGTTCAATATTGTGGTAGCCAGGCAGTAGCACTCTATAACACGTACAATGTACATTAAAGGGTAAGTTCTCTTTCCCAAGTAATTTGGGGAATTAACCTTTTGTGAATCGTCCTTCACTTCCACTCGTAGAAGTGTGCTATCTGTATCCCATACTGACGTCCAGCACAGCCCTGTGCTATGGATTGTGAATTTTGCTTGCAAACTGCGAGCACTCATTGGTCACTGACTAATGAGAAGTGCTTCTTAGCATGGTTAAATATGGTTTAGGTTAAAATAATTTCTTTTAAGGCCTTGAGTTTTTTTTGGCAGAAGCGGCATTCAAAAAGTATTTTGTCACAAAAAATGTTTCCTCTGGCCCCTAAATGTTTTTTTTTGTGTGTACACTGAATGCCTTGAATCAGGGGTCAGGTGCCGTGAACCATGTAACCCCAGCACACATATGCAGAAGTTACATCATCACTTGCCATCCAGAGACCAAAGAGGATCATCACGGGACCTGGAAGAAGTTGGTGACAGCGCACCAACAGGAACCTGGACCTGTCATCGCTAGAGGGAGGGCACTGTATGTTAAGCGTGCCACAATCTGCAACACTGCTGTTCAGAACACTTAGTTTTGCTCTAATAAAATCAATGGGCAGAAGATAGCTTCTGAAAGAATGGAATAATGGCGGTGTGTTTGGTTTCATTACAGACATGTATGGATACCATGGGAAGCGGAGTATACCTTTTCTGAAGATCACTATGGCCCTTCCACGCCTAATTGCGCCTGCCAAACGTCTTTTAGAACAGGGTTTGCAGTTTGGGAGCTTCCCAACACATTGCTACCAGGCCTATGAAGCCAACATTGACTTTGAAATCAGGTACCCACTAATAATGACTAATCTACAAATGTGATATGCATGCTTTTCAGCCAGAGATCAGTTGATGCCTGTATATGTATCTCACGCTCACATATATTTATATATTTTTCTGTGTGTACGGGAAATGAACCCAATTACTTTGGTTTGTAGCTAGCCATTTTTCTTTTATATTTTATATTTTTTTTACAAGTCACCATTAAATATCGTATTCAGGGCTTGTTCACACCAAATTCTGACCAGATGCACATGCACTGAGGTGTGTTTTGCTGCGTTTTTGCATCGTTCCGGGGTGTTATAACAAAATAAAATAAAATTGTTGATTTTTTTTTTTTGAAGCCTAAAATGTGCTTTCAATGCGCTCTGGGGAGTTTGCATGCGTTTTGGTGCATTCCAGAGCAGAAAAAGTAGAGCATGCTGCAGATTTTCCACATGCACTGGAACTGAACACTGTGGTGTGAACTAGAGCCCAAAATGCAGTTGGAATTACATTGGATGCATTTTTGATGCGTTCTGTAACAGCTCTGGTCTGCTTCTGCTCTGGACTTGGTGTGAACAGACCCTTAAAGCTGAGCTCAAGTCAACTTACAGTTAATGACATATTCCCACGTTACGCCCCCTCCTTCACCCCTTCTTTCTGCATGTTCTAATACTCCTTTAGTCTAGGAGGGATGTAATAGAGAGAATTACTTGCCTTAATAGCCAGTCCCACAGGCTTCCTCCCCACCGGTTCTGGACACTGCTGATCCTGCATTGTCTGTAATAATGTATATAAACTGCTCTCATTCTGGCGCTGAAGCAGGAATAAATGCCTGTTGCCACAAGACTAAAGTGATTGTCAAGTATTTCTTTCTGCTGGACTACCCTAAACTAAGGAAGTACTGGATCCTGCATGTACAGCAGGGGATGAGTAAAGTTATATATAGAGATTATCTAAGAGAGAGAGAGAGAGGGAGATCTATCTATATAATTTGTAAATGGGTAAGCCGTATTAGTCCAGTTTACAAGATGTAAAACAAAAACGTAGTATTGCAGTGTGCAATGATACCTTTCTTATTGGACTAACAAAATAAATTAAAAAGACAAGCTTTCAAGAGTGGACCTCTCTTCTTCAGGTCAGAAGCAATACTAATAATAATAATAATATATATAATTCTTATCTACAATAAATCTATTTTTTTCTTTTAATACATTGGATTTATTTGAAAATACAGTTGATCCTGCCAGTGATTTCCTCTAGCTTGTTAGCGCTGGCAACAATCTATGGGCTCATCTACCCTCTTGTGCATTGCTACTGCTTTTGTGCACGCCCTGCATCAGGGGTGGCCAAACATTGGTCCAGCTGTGGTGGAACTACAAATCCCATGAGGCATTGCAACATTCTCACAGACATGATTTCCAGAGAGAGATGCATCATGGGATTTGTAGTTTCACCACAGCTGGAGGACCAGTGTTTGGCTACCCCTGCTCTGGATCAAAAAAAAACAAACAGTGTTTATTGCTTTCTGTGCGGTGGATGGGACCTACAGTATCTGCCATGACGTGATTTGCAAAGACAGGAGGAGCCACTGTTGGTCAAACACTCTTATCTGCCCCTCAGGCAGTTCTTCTAGTCATATAGTTAGCAGGACGTCTTACGAGGTGGGAAGGAGTGTTTGATTGAAATTAGGTTAAATTGGCTTTGACTGAAATTGGCTGCTTCCGTCACTGCAATTCACGGCAGGACAGACTGATCCCTCCTACTGCCCCCTGCCATTCAGATCAGAGAAAGAACAAGATGGTTACCTGACCTGGAAAAAAAAGATTAATAAGGATTTTTTTTATAAATTGCTCTCTGATTTGGGTGGAAATTCCCAACCTAGATTTGTGAAAAGAGGCATTTAGGTTTTACAACCTAAACTTAACTTTTTATAAAATAGAACCAGTAAGTTTTTTTTTTTGTTTTTTTTTAATTATAGGCAAATTAGGGAAAGAGGCATTGTTTAATTTTGATTACTTTGCATCTATCAGCAATAAATGGACTGAACACAGATTTTTAGGTATGAAGTATCTTTATTCAAGTTAAAACTACATAACAGTGCCATAATCAGCCATTACACCTTTTGCAAAAATTGCTTAATTATTAGCATTTGTTTATAAAGATTTTCTGTACCTGGGAGGGAGCATTCTGTCTGTTGTAGGTGAAGATTGTAGGGCAAGCTGGGACCAGGCAGCAGTCTGCTTTATGTATATGAAGTACTTCAATTGCATATTGATTTTTGCTTTATGAAATAATCCTAATGAAGCAAGCAGACTTTGCACATAAAGACTCAACATAAAGAGTTATTACAGTTATAATGGAAAACTGGTCGACCTAATCACTTGTCACCTTCTTAGAGTTGTATATATTTTTGGGAATAAACAGTAATGATATTTGTCTTCCATTTTTCATGGCTGTGTCCGCCCTCTTGGATAATGTGGGTTTTTCTTCTGGTACAGTTTAAAAAAAAAAAATCCCTTACAGTTGACAGGTGTGTAGCACTGGGGAGATCTCATCACTATTGTCGACGATATCTGAAATCCCCATTGCTTGCAGCTTTGATATATTGAAGTCATTTTGTGCAAATACTAAAGATTAACCTTATACATATCCTAATGATACCTTTTTATAATACTGTACCTAATCAGGTCTGGACAAAGCCAAGTGCCAGATCTGATTTTGTCAGTCCTTAGGACCTGTTTTTTTTTATGCTCTCACTGCTGACCAACCGTCCTTGAACACTTGGCTTGAACATGCATTCTCCAAGTGGTATGTGTTTTATCTGACATTTCTGTATTAAACAGTTACAGAACAAGAAATCCCTGGTAAAAACTTAGACATATGAGATGCAAATCCTAAAGAATAGTGCCAGATTGTGCAAATGTAGTGAACTTTTTAAAATCTCTTAGTTCTGTGTCAATATGCAGAAAATCTCCTCCAGCAAACCCAGGAACCAGAATAATGAATTGTTAGTCTATGAATCATGACTTTATTTTTCATTGGGGATGAAGGAAAGGAGTTATGTGACATTCAGTATTTCTAGGATGGGTTTGATTGCAGTTGGCACTGCAGGTCATATAATTTATACATACACAGCAACTTCTAATGGCTGAAATGGAGACTTATTGTAGGGGATAAAGGGATGCCAGGTTTGATCTGTTTCTCTATGACTCGGAGTTGCCTGCAGTGATATGCACAGAAGAAGAGGGAGCCACACAGCCGTGCTAATTATCTATCCATTTTGTGTCTCAGGAACTGTTTAGGCCAAGTGGACCACAAAAACACTTTTCACACAAAGAAGGCTGATATTCATGTAAAACTGCACTTTTTTTTTCTAAAGATAAAGCACTGTTTCCTGGATTTCTTTTGTAATAAGAAAAACAACAACAAAACCCTGTCTGAGTTGCTTACAATCGTCCAGTTGTTTCTCGTATTGGCCGTGAAGGTTCTCATTCATCCAGGTCATGGTATATCTGTAAAAAATAAAAAACACCTAGCTCCAATTATGCAAATTAAATCAACACCTGGTTGTGACTAACAGTTTATGGGGATTGGAACAACATTGTTCCATACCATATTTATTCCCAGATAATTTTTGTACAAGTCATTCTGAATTGAGAAAGCTGGTTGTATGACCAATGAAACCTCTTCAAGAAAAATACAGCATGTCCAGTTGCCTTGACTTATTTTTTTACAGATATTCTTGTATTGGGCAATCTAGAATTAATAATTTGCTTGAAGGCAGGTTGAAATTTGTGTACAATGGTCTATCTATTATCCTGCTCCCAAAAATAGAACAAAAAAAAGCTTGCACTGTGATCAATGCTGTACAGGCTTTTATGGCAAAATGACATCCCCAGCGTCGCTAGCCATGATAATATTTTTGGCCCAATAAAGTTTGCTGATTCTTCAGTATAGCTAATCAGAATCCATCAGGTAGTTCTCTGAATCAGAATGAATTTTCTTTAGTTGCACTTAAGAATATGTCTTAAATGAATAAGCCAGTTAATAGCAAACTCAAAATGTAATTCTCTTTTCCAGGTTTATGGTGGACAATGATATTGTTGGTTGTAACTGGATTGAACTCCCAGCTGGCAAATACCGAATTCGTAAAGAATCCCAGGGAGACGAGCTGGCTAAAGACAATGCTATCAAGGTGAGCATCGGATAGTGTACTCGGTTACATCTTTTTGGATCTATTGGTTCTCTAATCTAGATTTGTTTTTCCTTCAGGTGTCTCTTGCTCAGCTGGAGGTTGATATCAGCTGGGCAGACATTAAAAGTCACCCTGCTGAGGGTGAGTGGCAGAAGATTGCCCCTCTTCGGGTGCTCAGTTTTGATATAGAATGTGCAGGGAGGAAAGGTAATGCACTTTTCAGCAAGTTCTTCCCTAGTAATTATTAATGCAATTATTTAAGTTCTAATTTTGTTCTTTTTTTTTTGTTCCTTAGGCGTGTTTCCAGAGGCAGATAAAGACCCTGTTATTCAGATAGCTAACATGGTTCTAAGGCAAGGGGAGAAAGACCCTTTTATCCGCAATGTTTTCACCTTGGGCACCTGCGCCAGTATAGTTGGCTCTAAAGTGCTTTGCTTTGAAAAGGAACAAGAACTATTAAAAGTAGGTTGGTTCCACAGAGCAGCCATCATGTGCAGGGTGCAGTAAACCCATCATAGTAGAGTTAATTGGTGGTGAATTGGCAAAATATGAATTCCAACCTTTTGCTGTGGGATATTGCACCTTGCAAGTTGTTTTTTACTTGAAGGTTTTGCTGTAATGGTTTTTGGTCAATTTTATATTCCTTTTTTTTTTTACTGTAACAAGGACACTCCACTGTAGTCCAGGTAAGTCAAGTATAATGCAGTTTATTAAAGGGCAAACACAAAATAGCTTGCAGCAGCGACATAAGACAGTCCTTTATATGGCTCAGTAGCTCCCCACAGCTTCAAGATACTCACGCTGCTCACCCCTCGTGAGCCCTCACTCTGCTCTCTTAGCTGTCTGTACCACAGATCCTAGGGTCACCGACCTTCCTGACCTCTCCCCTCGTGGGCACTCACTCTGCTCTCTTAGCAGTCTGTACCACAGGTCCTAGGGTCACCGACCTTCCTGACCTCTTCCCTCGTGGGCACTCGCTCTGCTCTCCCAGCAGTGCGTCCGACAGGTCCCTGGGGTCACCGACCTTCCTGACCTCTCCCAGCCACCCCTGGCTGATCCGTGTGGGTCCAGCACGCACCCGAGTTTGTCTGTGTGCTCCCCCACAACTCCAACACTCCTCTGAGCACTGGGCTGGCTTCCTAATAAGGCTGCTCTCAGCCACCTGATCAGCCCAGGCTGGATATGGGCAACACCTGGCCCCACCAGGACTGGAGATCTCATCCCACCCAGAGCTCTACGAAATCTCCAGAGCTCCAGATCCCAGCTACAATTAGGAAAACCTGGACGGACCTGAAAAGCCATGTTCTTCCTTATAACATGTTTCACATTCTGGACCCTCTCAGCCCCTTTGGCTGAGAGTCCTGTGTACCAAAGTCGCCATACTACACCGTGGCATTGGATGGTGTAGTATGACATGGATGAGCGTGTTTCATTTCAGACTCTCTTTTTGATGGATAGTTTTGTGGTCAGTGGACTTAAAGGAAGGATTGAGAAGGATGCCTCACTGCTCGATCAGTTATAGTATGTATCAGCTTAAAGGGGTTCTAAACCCTCTGGTTTTTTTGCCTATATCTACTGCTAGCATGCAGTAGATATAGGCAAGAAGTGTAAAAAAAACGCTTAAAATCCTTTTAAACTTACCTCGTTATCGCTGCTCGTTCCCGCGCCGAGAATCAGGAACCGATTCTCGGCCGGGAGACGAGCAGAGACGCAAGGTAAGTCTATGGACGCGTGCACCCGCCTGCAGACACCGCTGGATCGGAGAGACAGAGCAGTCAGCGCTGGATCGGAGTGACGTCACACCGCTGGAGGGACACATGAAAACATGGGGAAAGAAGAGGAAGATCGGAAAAAGACATAATTTAAGGTAAGTGCTAACATTTACATTGGGGGGAGGGAAACATTTTTTTGCCTTTTAATGTCACTTTAACTACTAAACTCTGTAAATGGGCTAGGGGAGCCTGGGAAATGTAAGAGGCTCACTAGTTGCATGAATCCAAAAATATTAACATGCAGAGTTTCATATTTATCTGACAAGAAAAAAAAAATATTTAGACCTTTTTTTTTAGCCCTAAATCATAATAAAGAAAAAATATATATGAAAAACAGCACTACATTTCATAATGCATACAGTAAAGTTGTCTTTGAAGAGTAGATACAATTTGCCACAAAGCTGAATCTGCTAGTAGAGTATTAGTACTCGCCTGTCCCACTAAACTCTTCAAAAAGACCACGCTACACTGAAATGTTAGCAAACTGCTCTTCTTGGCAAGCTCCACATGTATGCGTAGGCGATATAATAATTATGCGTAGGCGATATAATAAAGTAGGAAAAAAACAGAGCACACTGAATAGCACAGATAAACACATTTTTCAATCATTAAAAAATATGTAAAATGTGCTTACAAAATAGTGACTTGATCAGAGCATATCTTACAGTGGGCCTTTGACTAAAAATCTCATCAGTATACAGCTCTTCGTGCTGATATGAAATCATCCTTATAATTATTAGCTGAACAAACATATTATTAGTTTACTTGCAATTTCTTTTTTTCTCACTTCTTGGTCTAATTTTGTACAAGTGATGTAAATGTGCCCAAGCATTGCTTCCTGGGAAGGTTACATCAGTAGAGTATTGCTGGGAAATCTCATCTGTAATCTCTCAAGATCTCAAGGAAAGACATTTTCCTCCCCTGAGATGATGTGCATGGTCACATTTCTTAGTCACATGAGCCAGAGTTCCAGAAAGTAAAGGGTGATCTAGTAACCTGCCCTTAGCTAAAATGGCCACTGTCAGAAGACTGGGGAAGAAAATAAAAATAAGGAATGCAAAGAATAAAAAGCCGGCAATTATCTAGAAGGATGTGATTGTAGATTGTCATTTCTAAAGGTGCCTTTGTTTTTGTTATTTTGAAAAATATGGGTAAAGTTCCTCTTTACAGCAGGAATCTTCCCTCTGACATCAGGTCCTTAATTAATGCATATTTCCCCCTTTTCTGTCTCTCAAAAAATACTGAAAGTACAGAATACTTGTTGATCCTGCTAGCATTTCAATTAGCTCTTATCTTCCTGTGTGAGCTGACTATGCATTTGGTGCACCAGAATTTCAATGGATGTTATCAGCCCTACATGAGATCAGTTAAAGGATAGGTTCACTTTCTCACAAAATGCAAAAAAAATGAACTTGCTGTCAGCACCTCTCCAACAGCCCTGACACCCCATAAAGGCTGCACTTGCATGTCTGAAGTTCCCGGCAAGCCGCTGTAGTGGTCTGTAACACCGTACACTGGACTTCCCAGCCCAGCAATATGAGATGCTCATTATGCTCTCAAATGGTGAGCGCTCATTGGTCAGCATGGTCACATACTGCGGGGCTGGGAGGTCTGGTGTACGGATCACTGCACTAGCTGGCCAGGACTTCAGACATGTAAGTGCAGCGGAGGGAGGTGGCAGGGTGCTGTTTGGGATAAAGTGAACTTCTTTCTTTACATTTGGGGTGAGGTGAAGGTGTTCTGTAGTCAAATAGAGAAGAACTGGGCCTGGCTGACAACACTGCTTGGAATTTTATTGCAACATAGGATTTCTGGCAGATCAGCAGGTATTTTTCTGTACTTGAAGTGATTAAGAGAGAAAATATGGGGACATTTGCATGTACAATATTGCAGAGATGTACTGAATCATTTTTTTTATTTTTCCTTTCAGACGTGGGCTTTATTGACTGTAATTTGTTAACCTTCTAACACTGTGTAACGGAATGTGTGTGTTTTTTTTTTTT